>NC_089592.1:9762021-10062021 GCF_019320115.1 Miscanthus floridulus
ACCTGGTGACTCAGTGAGACAGCTCTCCACCAACTGTACCAGGTGCCCGCCCTTCTTTGTTGTAATTACTTTCAGATGCAAAATTTCTCGTATTGTTCCTAATTAGGGCTGTATCGATCTCTGGTTCTGTGCTCTTAAATCAAAGGTTTTATTTTAGCATTATAATAACTTGGTGTTTTTTTTACACCAAGCAGACATGTTTACATATTGTTTCAATATGTTTTGCATAGGAAAAATGTAATGATTTGAGTTTTATGGATGCCAACAACAAGTATTGTAAAATGCGAGAATATTGATCTGGATTGCTCAACAAGATTGATTATTAGATAAGACTGCAGGTTGGTCAATGTCAGTGGGAATGCTGCCTGCTGCATGGAAACAGGGGCAAACCAGGCTATTTTAGTGCTGTGACTGTGGACAGCAATGGATATTTTGATATCCCAGGCTAAAATGTTGTTGATCCAAAAAAACAAGACCAATAATGATGCTTTTGAACAGTAGTGACATCTATGATTCTCTATCCTGGATCCGCTCATGTGGCAAGTCCGCAAGTGAAACGTAGATTGGGTCGGCCCTAGATATTTTTTTGCTAGATTGCTTGTTATTCTTAATGCTAGTGTTACTCTTGTTTTATGTACAGAGATGATGTGTGGATGAATTAGCATAGCTCGTACTCAGTTATGTTATATTAATCCATTCACATTGTTAATGACAATACCTTAAAATGTTGGCCAGCCTTGTCTCAGGAAATCAAGTTTTGACCCTCCAAAGCGTTAGCGTGCAGATCATACATTATCACTAGAAATTCAATCAGTAACACATAAAATCCGGATACTTGTTATTTTGGCCATTCTTCTAGAATAAATTGAATGGTACGTTATTCATTAATTCCTATTCCCTCTGTTCCAAATTATAAGTTGTTTTGGCTTTTCTAAATATATAGTTTTTGCTATGCACCTAGAACGCTATGTCTAGATAATAGCAAAGGCTATGTACCTAGAAAAAACAAAATGGCTTATAATTTGAACGGAGAGAGTATATAGTATTTGAATGCTATCCTATCCTTGACTATTATTGTGTGATTGGGAAAAATATTTACTTGAAAATGGGGAATTCTCATATTACCATGATTAGCCACCTGTTGAGAAATTGCATCTGACTGCAGAACCATATTCGCAATTAGAGTTGTACTGATTGGTATTAGTCCTTTATGCTCTCAATATTTACTTCTACTTTTGAGGTATTCTCTTGTGGTCCTCTGTAAAAGCTGGATGGATTTTCTCAGGTGCATGGATGCTGTCCTGCTGATGGTGTATTACATTATAAGTTCTGTTATTGACTAGTGTCATCTGGCGGTTTTGCAGGAAAGAGGTGAGCTTTTGCCACCTGAGGATTCTTTAGATATATCTCGTAAAGTGAAAGAAATGTATTGCTATACTTGTTCAGACATTGTCAAGGTATTGACTTTTTATTATCCATTGGTCTTCAACTCTTCAGAACTAGTAAAATTGTTTAATGGGAGTTGAAGTCCCCCTAATGAAGTTAAACATGCTTGTAAAACTTGTTCCCTGTGTAAATACTACTTTTGACCTGGTTGGAGAATCTGTTTAATGTTATTTTATATTTGCTTGTGTTGCTTAACAATGACTGTAGATACCTTTTGGTCTTCAGCTTCTCAACATGTAGACTAATTTTATGCATTGTTTTCTTTTACAAATATATATGTGGCAAGTTTGATATAACTAGTACTTCTAGCAAGAGGCCATACAGTTGGCATCTATGTTAAACAAACAGAAAGATTTAGATTCTTATGCATCTCCATTACAATTTCAGGAGTTCAAGAAGCATGACAAGAGCCTGATAAGTACATCAAACATTGGACAGCTGTTAAACCAAAGACTGGGGTCCCATATACAATTGACATTGGATATGAACGCTTTCTTGGGCCAGAGGTTTATTCCTATTTCTGTCATCAAAACTGCAATAGTCTGTCATCAAAACTGCAATAGTCTTGTTGTTCCCAAACTATTCATCCAAAATGGTATAATATTATGGCTAACAATCACCTTTTGAGTGTCAATTACACAGTGTTGCAGTGATGAATTTATTATGGCTTTTGATCTTACATTACTCTGATAATTCATATATAGTAAATACATTGAAAGCTAAGAAATTTAGCTCATTGTAGCTGTAAATTAAGAGATAAGATTCATACAAGATATCCGGGATTCTTGTGAGCATTTCTTTCTGTTAATTGTGTAGTAAAGGAACTGGTTAGCAATGTGAATGTACAGACTTCACTGCATGGCCATTTCACACTGTACTTATTCTTGTCCCTGTGGCTATATCAATGGAGTTCATGGGAACACGGATCAAGGATTGCCAATCTGCCGTTCATATGATTGCAGCACTATTTGTTTCTATGAACTGTAGTCATTTACATTGTCATACTGAACTAAAGCTTCATATTAGAATGTAACATTTATGACCAACTTGAAGAATGAGGTCACATCAATGAATGGATTTGTAGATGTAGAGTTGCGGATGACAGTCTTGCATACTTATAAAAGCATCTTTTGGCATATAGATTTGCTACTATTTAGGAACTGAGATCATGGTTTCCTTGGTTCATCCACAAAATGAAATACTTGCCAATTGCTATTATTCTCTGGAACTGTCTTAACCTTTGGCACTATCTTGGTTCATTACCTCCTTGTAGTTACTCTATAAACATCGGTCTCTACCTCCAATGGAATACTACCATGTGCATAATTTTTACACTGTCAAGTGATA
Source organism: Miscanthus floridulus (assembly GCF_019320115.1). Taxonomy (NCBI): domain Eukaryota; kingdom Viridiplantae; phylum Streptophyta; class Magnoliopsida; order Poales; family Poaceae; genus Miscanthus; species Miscanthus floridulus. The sequence goes on from NC_089592.1 coordinate 9,764,815, forward strand.
TCGATAAGCTTTTGTAGTAGTTCAGAATTGTTCCCGTACATCATGGGTATGAAATTGGCACTAAAAAATGGGTGTTATCAAATATATCTTGAAAAGGTTATTAGGTGCTAGAAATTATAAGCGCGTTTTGCCTTGAGCTTAATTTTGTTGGTATTTAACCTTTTTGTTAGAATAAACTTTTAACTTTGTACAGTTGGTCATGATTTTTTTTAAAGTTGGAATTAAGTGTGCATCTCTAACCATCTACCAACAAATGCAGATCTTCTTCAATCCTGAGATTTACTCTGCCGATTTCTCCACTCCTTTACCTGAGTTGATTGATAACTGTGTTCAGTCTGCACCAATTGACACAAGGAGAGCTCTGTACAAGGTGCTTTCTTCAAACCCTGCATGGATATCTAAGATGGGAAGTGATATATGTGAATGCTGTGACATTTATCAGAATTCTTTTTTGTTGTTGTAGAATATAGTATTATCTGGTGGATCTACCATGTTTAAAGACTTCCACAAGAGACTCCAAAATGATATAAAGAAGATAGTGGATGAGCGTGTTGCTGCGACTAATGCCCGTCATCGTGTGGAAGTGAAAGTAAGTACAGATGATTGATTCGCAGTCGCCATTTAATATACTGTTGTAGTCGATAGGCTACATGTGAATAATGTTATGTGCTTTGTACTGCCATTTAATTTTACCTTTTCCCTGTTGTCAGCCTATTGAAGTCAACGTGGTTGCTCATCCAATACAGAGTTACGCAGTTTGGTTCGGGGGGTCAGTAGCTGCATCTAACCCTGAATTCTTTGAGGTACCTGCCACTTGACATTCTAGGGGCCTCAATAAACTGGCAATCTTCAGTAATCATGCCTGTATTTCTGCTATCTGATATAAACTTATAATGCCACTAAAATGTGGTGAATTGCAATGCGTGAGTTCATAACGCTATAAAGCAGTGTTATAACTGAGTTATGAACATGGTTATGAATACAATTATTCCTCGTGAATTCATTTTGTGCAAATGAAATCTAAGTGATTTCCCTTTTCTCATGCAGTTTTGCCACACAAAGGAGGAATACGAGGAACATGGAGCCAGCATCTGCAGAACAAGCCCAGTTTTCAAAGGAATGTACTGAATTTTCCTCACAACCCATCCTCTAGTAGGAGAGCTCATTTAGGTTTCTTCGATGGAATATAGTCAATTTTGATTCTTTTTTGGTCCGTCCCAACCATTGTCGGGCCACCATGACTAGATTTGTAGCTCTGTCTGTACTAGTTGTTTGTTCTGTGTTCTGCGTCGATTGTTGTGTATAGCCATCAAGTTGGTTCCTGTTCGAGGTGCTTGATTGTAGCCATAACCTTGGACAGTTTAGAGGAAAAATATTGGTTATTCTTTTACATTAGCTTCTTCAGACAGATTTACATAAGAGGGTACTCTTATTAATAAGAACATGGTTAATAAGCCAGCCAGCAGCCGGCGGTACGCTGAGCCATGTCATCTCAAGGCAGCGTATGCAAATATGCGAATAATAAGCTGGCGTTTAGGTTGGCTGTTAGTTTTCCTTTATTGAATACTTTATTTGCATGTGCATCTCATCTCTTGTGGCTACATCTTTGTTGCCCCTTGCAATGCCAGGCAAGAAAACAGACCCGGTGGGAGCATAGGATCCAGAGGAGGGGACGGGGGGCCACCAAAACAGCAGCTCTGTCGCTCGTACAGGATGGGAGCAGGCGATTGTGTCTTGGGAAGTGCCCTTCAGCCGGGCGGCAAGGCTACCGCCCGCTTCCTTCTCTTTCATCTGTTCTCCCTCCTTCAGCTCAGATTCTGTTGACGTGGACTCCCTCGCCGCCGGCTTCCAGTCGATCAGTATACTTGCTCTAAGAAGTCAGGCTAAATTTAGGACTCTGTTCGACAATACTGTGTGTGGACTAAAGAAATTTGTCGTGGATGATCTTGAACAGAAGCAGAGCACCTTATTTCAATTAAATAATACGGTATCCCTACTTTCAACAATTCATCTCGTCAATCATTTTTTTAGTGAGTGCAGAGAGAGGGTGTCGTAAAGAGTGCCAAATGATCGCATGGCACATTTCGTCAGTGTTGTATATATACATTTATTAAATGACCGTTCCATGACTTAAAGAAGGTAGAAAAATATACTTTTTATATCATATTCGTTTATAGTATATTAGTACATATACATTGCGTATTATATTATTATTATATACACGGCATAAAGAATGGAAGCCCCGGATCACTTACCCGCCCAAAACTGTACACGTCACGACCCTAACCCTCAACCAGGCTTCAGCCTGCAGCACGCTGAATGCCTGGATTTTCTTTGAAAGTCTGAATGACTGGATTGGCAGCGCATATGATTTGTGCGCTTTCTGGACCAAGATCAAATCTGCCACCATTCCTACCGGTTTCTCTCACTCTGGCGTGCAAACCCCGGCAACCTGTCATCAAATCCCATCTCCTAACCGATCCTGAACCTGAACCTGAATGCTTCAATCTGTACAACGCAGATTCGCAACATTGTTGTAATCACGGGAACCCGATGTAGCTGTGTACCAGTGTCTTGGCCGGGATCACAACGGTCTTGCTAAGCACGAAGAGCACAAGAGTTAACTCGAGCATCAGGATGGTGTTTAGGAATGCTCGGTCGACGATCCAGCCAAATATCGTGATGCCGCCTGGGTTGGACAGCAGGTACAACACTGAAAATCATGCAGAGGAGAAGCAGAGCATAAGCACTGAAACGATGTGAATATTGTGGTCTTGTGAAGCATGATCTTCAAACTATCACATTGGATGGTTGAGGATTAAGCACTGGACAATCAACGCCAGTTTTGTGTATTACTTACCAAGTGATTCCCTCTTGTGGTACGAAGACATGTACGAAGCCAACTGAGCTGTGCCATGAGAACTGCCATGAAGCGACCCACTGTCCAGGGACTCCAGATCACTTTCCGAGAAATCTCTCAGAAACAGATGCGCAGGAAAGGGCACAAGGTTCCCAGAACTGTTTGGGGTGTTCACGGAAGTGGAATCAGTAGAGCATGTTGCTAACGCGTGCCATCGACTAGCCAATGAAGCAATGTTTTGAGCTCTGTGGGAGATCTTAGCAGCAGCGTGCAAACAGAGGACAAGACCGACAACTTGAACAACTGAAGACACCTGCAGTATAAGAGGAAAAGGAAATGTGCTCGTGACTCGATTTCGCACCACATTATGCAGAAGGATAAGATAATGTAAAAGCATGAGGTACTCACAGCAATGTCACCTCCATTGGTGAAATTGATTGGCCCGCTGTAAGCTGTCGTCTTCAAAAGAATGGCAAACTGGCTTGCTGTAACAGAAAGGAAGAGCAGCAAGAGGAACATGCGGAACCTGTGACTGATTTTGGAGAGATTGTGGCGGAGCTGCAGGTGCTCTTTCAAATAGACCAGAGGATCCGCGTCTTGCTCCAGAAGCTTGCCATAGTCATCGAAGTGGATAACTTGCAGATTGCAGACCAAGTTGAAGAGCATGCAGGACGACAATATGATTGTTGTCAAATACATCCATGACATGATGGAAGCGAAAAATACAACGCAGGCTCTCCAAATTGACTCCTGGAAGATGTGGGAGAAGCGGAAGAATTCCCGGGTGACCTTCACAACAAAGCATGGCACTATCCACCATGTAAGAGTGCGGAAGAAGTCCTGTGTCAAGGGGTTGCAACACTTGTTAACATAAAATTAGATACACCAAAAGGTCTTAGCATGATGCAAGATTAATGGATGATATGATAGATGCTATATTAAACATGAAGTTTTCCAATTTAAAATTTTAGATTAATTTCCACTAGAATTCTCAAGGTAAATCTAGGGAGGGCAAGAGCCGTTCTTCAGTCAGACCACTTCAATAGGAAATGGAAATGTGTACTTCATTTAACAAAAAAATCATAATGGTAATAACAAAGCAAAGGAAATACTACACTTCCTGTTCCATATCCCAAATCCTTGACCCGCCCCTAACATGCATTTCCGTGTATAAACAGTAAAGAAAGACAAATAGACATGTCGACAGACACAAACTGAGTATCACACGCACAAGAGCTCCACTCACATGGTAAGATAAAGGAGGCACATACGTAACTGAAAGAATAAGCCACATCGATTCGTCCTTCAGTAAGGACAAAGCGAAGCATCCAAGTCGGCAGAGATTAAACAAGGAATTTTAGGATTTGTAGCTCCATTCGTTATGGTAACATGACTAGACATCTATCATCTCACAGACATGTATGCCCCCCTGGCTCCACATGTCAATGTACCATGGAACAGAAAATTCAGAAGTGCCAAACAACGATCTAGACATGAGGTTTCAGTAGAAGCCGCTAGAGACTGCAACACGCAAGCATCCAAATAAATATTATAAGCACAAAATGACAATCAGAGCCTTAATATTCTCCAAGTCTCCTAGTAACACCCAAATGGCACCTGAATTCAACAATTCCTCCTTGAGGTGCATAAAGTTGGACCAAATTTGGCAAAAAAATGGGACAAATTTACACCTAATTATCCACTAGTGGAGGCAGCAGTAAGTAGAAGTATCAGACGTGACACGAGTAGTGGCCATTTATAGCAACTGCTCTCACTATCGGATTTGGACACTACTTGTAGCATTCGATTTTAACTGCTTCCCGTATTAATACAAATTCAAATAAATCCGAAGCAGGGAATGGATAGCGAGGAATAATCCCGGCGACATCGCGCGGGCAACACGACATCTGCTCACCTGGATCTTGGCGACGTACTCCTTCTGGAATCGGATCCTCATGCCGAGGTCCGGGTCGACGAAGAGGAACTTGCGGAGGCCGTACATGGCCATCTTCCGGGAGACGCAGGCGAGCGCGACGGCGGCCGCGGCCGCCTGCGAGAGCAGGACGCAGACCTCGAACACCTCGACCTCGAAGTCGTCGCATCCACCGCGGCGGCCGCGGCACGGGGAGAGCGTGACGGCCGCGGCGGGAAGCGCCAGGCCCACGACGGCGAGCGCGGAGGCCGCCGCGGCCACGCCCAGCGGCGTCGACGCCGCCAGCCCCGCCGCCGACAGGAACGCCCCAAGGCGGCGCAGCCACCGCGAGAGCGGCGCGTCCGCGCCCGGCGCGGCGGGCTCCAGCAGCGGCGACGAGATCGCCGCGTGGTTCGGGGTCGGGGTCTCGGCCGGTGGCCGCGACGGCGACGGCGACGGAGGCGGACGAGGCGGACCGGCAAGGCCGTCGCCGGTGGAGGCCATGCGGACCGCGGGCGGGAAGGAAGGAAAAGGAACTGGCCTCGCCGGAGGGTCAGGTCAGAGCTGTAAAAGGCCGGCGGTTGAGGGGTCGACTGGTCCGGTCGGAACGAGGAGGAAGTGGGCCGGCCTTTTAAGGCTCGCGCTCGGGGGCCCACGGAGACCTTGTCCCACGAGCCAGTGGGCCCCGCGGTGGAGTGCCAGGTGGGTTCGAGTCGAGGGAGGGATTTGTGCTTTGCTTGGGCTCTCCCGAGACGGCGTGGGGAGGGAAGGACACGTGGCGTGAGGGAGAGGGATGATGCCAGAAGGATCCCGCGTGGCTGGCTGAGGTGTGCGCAGCTGCCCGAGGGCAGGTGCAAAGCCAGTGAAAGCAATGTTTGGTCCACTTGAAACACAAAGCCAGTGAAAGGATATCCGGTGATGGTTACATTGATGCACAATCTGTCTTGTTCGGCTTATCCAGAAACCGGTTTGTTTGGCTTAGTTTTTTCAGCCGGAACAGTATTTTTTTCTCACAACAATTCAGCCAGAACAATATTTTTCAGCCAGTTTCAGTCAAGATTCAGCAAGCCGAACGGGACCTCTATAGCAACAACCAGTATGTACGTACATTGATTGATAAAGACATTATATAGATCTTTCATAGTTTTTATCTACTGCAAAAAGCTATTTTATCAAACGTTTTACTAGAAAGTGAAACCATGTTCGGCTGGCTAGAAAAACGTCTGATGCTGATGCTGATGTTGATTTATTGGGAGAGAAAAATATTGTTATTTTGCTGAAAATGTACGGCTGATAAGTTCAAGCGAATAGGGCTAATTTATCTCCACGAGTGGAGTTTGCTCGTGGAGCTAAAGTAAAACTAATTCACCATTGAAGCAGAGCTAGATCAAACGGGCTTTAACACATGCTATGCCACAAAGTTGGTATTATTGCTATTTGTTATGAGTTATAAATGGTACTATTGCTATTTGTTATGTGTTATTTGCAAGGACATGTGTCATTGTCACCATGGCTTACAATAGAGCGCAATCTTTGTGCCTACTATAGCATTACGAAGAAGCCACAAGCAACCTCCGAATCAGAGAGCACGAAGCCTATGTTCAGCTGGCATGCATCCGGAGTGCTCTGCTGGAGTCTGGAGAGTATGGCCATTTCTCTAACCACTTGTTATGTCCGTATCCAAGTCATCGTTCATTCTTGCGTGTGTGTGTGTAGGTGCTCCAGTCCAAGCTGACGAAACACACAACGGAACAGAATTAGCACGTCAACATCCAACACACGTTTGATTCTGTTTGTCATGTCTCAGGCCCCTCCCTAAACATTATTCAATCGATCTTCGCTGCACATATAAACAGGGGTACATATATTGTCGAAAAAAAACAGAGGTGGATCTAGATCACCGGGCAAGGTGGGCTCGAACCCTCGTTATCACTATTCGAAACATGGACCCTCTCCTAGTCTCCTAAACCCTAACCCTCCCTATAAATTAGGTGCCTATGAAAATTTGGACTGATAGGCTAGAGATGAATTAATAGAAGTCTTTTCGCGAGCCCCACCACGTGTGCCCTCACACCTACGCTCGGTTTCTCACGCGCCAGTCTATGCCCGCTCGTATAGCAACAGGTCCACGCCGCTCGGACGTCACCCAACAGCTACAGCAGGTGGGTTCCATTGCAACTTGTGCAACACCAGATCTAGTTTTGCAACATCTAGATAAACACTTGCAACATACGCCTGAAATGCTTGCGAAACACCTAGAAAACACTTGAAAGCCATTGCAAACATATGCAACATCCAGATGAAACACTTGCAACATAGATATGAAACACTTGAAACATACACTTGCAACACGCATGTATATGCAACATCCAGGTCTATTTTTGCAACATCCATATGAAACATTTGCAACACACATCTGAGACAGATGAAACATTTGGAACATATACTTGAAACGTATGTCTGAAATAGATGAAACATTTTGAAAAGACACTTGCAACATACGTGTATAGCCATTGCAACATGTGCAACATCCCGATCTACTTTTGCAACATCGATATAAAATACTTGAAACATATGTTTGCAACATGCTCTTTCAACACAAACATCTCATTGCTGCTTCGGCAAATGGAGGCTCGTTGGCGCGTGGAGATCACCGGTGCGCTCGCCGGTGGCGTGGAGCTTGCCGGCAACGCGGAGTTGGGTGGCGGCGCACAGAGGGCGGGGTAGGGGCGGCACGGGCGGCGGTGCGCGCAGAGGGCGGGTGGGTGGCACGTGAAGGTCACCGGTGTGCTAGCTCGGGGGGGGGGGGGGGGGGGGGGAGTTCGCCGGCAATGCGGAGCTAGGCGGCGGCACACAGAGAGCGGGGTGGGGGCGTCATGGGCAGCAGTGGCGCAGAGGCCGGGCGGGCGTGCGCAGCAATGGTGGCGCAGAGGGTGGGTGGAGCGGCCGGATGATCGGATGCCCTAACCCAACATTTCTGATAAATATAATAATGCCGTCAACACAACAATGGGGCAGCATGCACCCGTTTACTCATCCAAAACGGCTCACCGCACACGGGCGGCAAACGGTGTGGCGGGGCGGTGTTGCATGCTCGTCGCCGCCGATCGACGGCGACCAAATTAAATGTAGTAGCCTGCAGTTGAGGGAAACATTCATTAATTATTAGGCTCTTGCCGGTGTGCAATGCATGCACGATACCACACATGATTACGATGTTGCTTATGGTTTAATTTTGCCAGGCATCAAGCCTGGATACGGAGAGTATTCAAACAAAAAAGAAATGCACGTACGTACGCATGTACACGAAAAAGTAGTTTCTAAAAGGAAAATGAGCTATATGGCGCTGTCGCACCAGAGAACAGCGACCTTTCTAAAAGGCGTGCACTGCATTTGCGGTGGGAGTTGGTGACCGTGCAGCTTGCCTGACCGCAACAGCGACGGCTCATCGCCGGCCAGCCCTCCGTCCGCCACCGCCTGTTCAACAACTAAACGGTGGTGCCGAAAGCTCGTTCAGATTCACTACTTAATTAAAGAAGACGATGAGCTGAGGCTAGGCACACGTGATTAGTCGGTGTTAAACGTGACAGCCCCCTGTGAACGCCGGCAATGTTTACATGTGAGAAATAGGGGGAGATTTTACGAGCTATATGAGTCGCCATCATCCGGAGTGTGTGTCCTCTCTCCCCAACAGCTAAAGCTGGGCTGGATCTGCATCATGAGATGGAAAAAAAAAGCTATAAGAATTATTTATCGCTGTTATTGCGGATATGATGATTATTCTCTAGCAGGGCAAGCTAATTCTTCATCATGGAAAAATCAGCTCTATCTTTTTCGCACGCAAAAGATGTACTCCTATATGAGAAGAGAGAAAAAATCCAAATAATTGATAGTACTTCAATGCAATTATATTTGGGGAAGAATATTTCTGTCCATAATGAATTCAGAAAAATGTACTTTTTTTTTGTCATGCATGGTCAGTGATGACACAACAAAACTGTACAAACATATGTCTAACGAACCCAGCTGTAACGGAGGATATATAAATAAATAAATATCATCTGATATTGAACCTGATTTTGCGATGGCAAATATTAAAAACCTAAAAAGGAGAGGTCTTTGCTGAGACATCCACCAGTGTACAAGGCATCAAGAATTTTGCTTGAGGCACGTTCAGGTCAATTTGTGAGAATAACAAATTCAAAGCTAAATAGAAAAAAAAAGGAAGGCAAAGGGAAAATCAAAAGCCCGAAATAATTCCATACTCTCTGCAACAGCTAGGGAACGGAAGGAATGCATGCGCAAATAGTGGTTCTCCTTTATTCCACAGCTTTGCACTGAACATTTCAAACAAGAATAATCTTTTCCACAAAGGTCGATAGTTACTTTATTAGGAAGTTGTTGTTCTGGTTGTTTGGAGACATCTCTGAACTCCAGATACTAGACGTGACAAGTAGGCAACATTAACAAGAAATCAGGACGCTATGTGTCGCAGAACCGGCCAATTTATAAGAGTACAAGTACAATGGCAGCCCGCAAACGGTCGCACTGTCATACTAACCCATATAAACCCGTTAGTCCATCGAGTACCACGACGGGTCTCGATAAACGATTTACAACAACCAAGATCGTACATGATTCAACATACATGCCACATATTACATAAAGTTCATAGATACATTTCATCATCAGAGTACGAATAAAAGTTATTACAAACCGAGTTTGATAGATAAAGCGGAAGCAATTAAGTTCGAAAATAAAGTTTTCAACATAGTTTGATACAGTGCCAAGTAGAATCACAGTCCACAAAAGCAAAGATAGGGATTAATAAAGAAGCCTGCCCAAGGCTTACTCCTCATCCACGGCGGGATTGAAGCAACTCTTACAATAACCATGATACACAGTGCCATCTGCAACAATGGGAAATAAAACCCTGAGTACGAGAAGGTACTCAGCTAGACTTACCCGTCATAAACCAGAAATAGAATGACTCCAAGGATTATGCAAGGCTGTATAAGTAGAGATAACTCGACAATATTTTACATAAAAGCAATGGACTTAGTTGTATAATTCGGATTCCTTTATCAAGTTAATTATAACTATCCACTTCTAGATTAGCAACTATCCTGTGCCAAACATGTGGTATATCATTTAAAAGCATATAATAATAACCATAGCAGGTATTGTACTTCCATATTCATTCGAACCATCATGTTCCATAACACAGTTACTACGATGTTGGGACTAGCCAAGTTTCTCACTATCCGAGAGAGACGGCGATTCGAATCGATTTCAACCAGCTGGGAATTTATTCCTAACACAAACCCAAGCATATCGCGCGAAGGCAGCCTTAGGTCACCTTTGGTACGACTCAGGTCTACATTTCGCGGGTCCGTACTGCGCCGCACAATCTGGGACACCAGATGCTAGGATGTTCAGGTCTAGCCTGCCCTTGGACTCAGTCTGATCGCCCCCCGCAAGGAGCGTACAACAAAACGGGTCCCGGCCTGAGTTGAATTACTCGACTTCGCGGTCGGAACGAGTTATCCGGCCAGCTAAGTGAGAGGCATGCGTTCAATCTTGTCAGAATCGCCAACAACGGTATGGTCCTTAATCGACATAGACGGGGATAGATCCACACCCAAGACCTTCATGTCTCGTTGCTTCTCTATCGACATCCCGCCCGGTCTTGATTTTCTTTTACCCCATGATTCTGTTCCACGATAGCAAATATAGCCAACCGTGCTTCGGTATCCACCTATATCTCGCAGGTGACAGGACATCACCCGACTTCTACCGGTCTAAGCATGGCTAAGCATATATTCGATCCTGGACCTATACCGGTTAAAGATGTAATATCTGGACAAGAAATGTATATGCATCAAGTGGTTCTATTCAACTCTTATAACCTAATGCATCAATCATAAGTACTTAAGTAATCATTTGTAAAATACTGGAAGACTTAGAATGCTCCGGGGCTTGCCTTGCAGAAAGGAAGTGGGGCGGTGGTCAGGACACTCCGGAAGCTCTTTAGGATTTTGCTCCACGCCCTCGGGAGCTGCGACTTGAGGATTCTCCTGCTGGTCCCCTTCCTCTGCTTCTTCGAAGTCCAGCAATGTTATTTCTTCCTCCGATCCTAGATGCATGAATATGGCATAAGATATCGTGAATGCATATATGTTAACAAGTGTAGCATGATGACACATGATGAATGCATTCATATAAGTATTCGTAATAGCATGAAGTTAACAAGTGCATCATGTTTATTGAGTAGGTGCATACCTCTTCTCGATCATTTAATTAACTACTTCCACAATGCATCTACTATATCACAAAATAGCAACTACTTGTTTCACTCATAACTAGAGTTTTACTAATTCAAATGCAGTGATCCTAGACTTTCTGGAAAGCTTATCAAATTATCTACAACTTTGTTATTTAACCATTTTTACAGCAAACATCATCCCTATCCTGCAACTTATCAAACTACAGAATCTGTCCGGAATCCTTTCAAATTTGCATTTTAAAGCAACAATACTTCTACTTCATGTAATCACTCAAAGTTTGACAACATAAAGCCTACCAACAGTTTAAGCATACCAAATACACTCAAGAAAACCTAATGGTGAAGCCCAAACTATTTCTTTATATGCCTTTATTATTTTATTTAGATACATAGGTTAAATAGTAAATATATATCAAATATGCATCATAACTTCTCAAAAATTTACAGTGCTTTACTAAGGTTACTCAAAGACTACTGTAAAAGTTTCATGCCATTTAATACAGTAAAACATTCTGTACAAAAATGACAAGACAGAAAGGCTTAAAGTAGCATAAATAGAAAATCCTAGTGAAAAATGTCAAGCAACAAATTTTCTATTTTTCTTAGCATCCTTATGGTACTAGGATTACCCCCAACAGATTTCATGAATTTTGGATTCATAAATAATTTATAAAAATTCATACCAGGATTCACTATTTATAAAAGAAAAATCTATAACTACAAATCTACACATGCACTGATCCTCAAATTTTTACCAGAGCTCATACATGACAAGAATAGCTTACCACAAAAATTTCATAATTTTTGGAGCACAGAAACTCTAGACATAAAATAAACAAATTTGCATGTATTCAAAAACACATTTCAAATCTCTATTTAAATCTCCTAAAATTTCTACTGTAAATGTCAAGAATATATTTTTATTAAATACTTCACTTCTTAAGGAACACTACACAATTTATTTGACAATTTATGAAGCTACCAAACTGAAGATATAAAAATCACAAAACAATGCAAAAATTTGGAATCAAATGACCTATCCTATCTCCAACTGTCGCTGACCGGTGGGACCCGTTGGTCAGAGGACCCACGCGTCAGTGGGACAAGAACAGAGCAGGCGGCTCTACTCTACTAGCGCGGCCAGAGCTCGCTGATGGCGAACTCGCCGACGGTGACATCTTCACTACGTGATCTACTCAACCTCGCGCACACATTGCACTACTTGGTGGGACCTCTCGTTGGTGCTAGCAACGGCGGCGGTGGCCATGGCGAGGTGGAGATGCGGGACGACGGTGAGACGTCGGTGGAAGCCACGACGACTCAATCAAACGCTACGCCGAGCATCACAGAGCTACGGCGAACCTAGCTAGCGCTCTAGCGTGGCCTGGGGTGGTCTGGTTAGGTGGGACCACGACGACGGAGTTGGCGGCGGAGCTCCGGCGAGGTTGTGCGCGGGGCTAGAGCTTACCGAGCTTGAACAGCGGGCATTAGGAGGAGCAGTGGGGTGCTGGGGAGGCGGCGGTGCTGTTGCGGTGATGAAAAAGCAGCTAGGCAAGCCGGTGACTGGCACGGCGATGGCGGCGAGCGGCGCTGCTGCTGCGGGCGCTGCGAGCGACGAAGGAGAGCCGAGAAATGCGAAATGGAGGCGCGGCTGAGTGCGGGAGAGGTAAAGGCGCGCACTGGCCTGCCCTGGCCACACACGGCGAGGCTCCGACGACGCGCAGCGTCCGCTGGCCACCACGCGACGCACGGACTCTACTCCGGTCGGCCGCTGAACCGGCGTTCAGTTCGTCAGTTAACCCTGATACGAGCCTGACAGCGAGTTTTTCGTTCAAATTATCTCTCGATGCAAAGCAAACCAGTGAATGATTCCAAAACAAAATTTGTAGCCCTAAGTGCCATCTACAATTCTTGTTCAAAGATCATGCTCTAATTCGCAACCGAGACTGAGTAAAATCACCCCCAATGTCGGCCTGTCAGTGTGTCAGTCGATATGACTTAGGAAATTTTTGTTAAGTCTTGAAATGTTAATTTTACTGATTTTTGTGATCCAATTTCACACATGTTAGGAGCTGAATCAGTTAATGACCCAAAAATAAAAGTTGTTCCTTATAGCAAATACTACAACTTTGCTTTAGTGATCTCCTCCATGCAAGGTCTCTAACACCTAGTTCAAATTTGGTCAAACATGTCATATTTAAATGATGATACACTTCAAATCATGGCTTAATGACCTAATTACCCCTAACCATGAATGTCAAAGTTGTTCATAATGATACTCTAAACATGTTTAAGCAATTTGCAATGTCATTCAATCATTTCATGTATTAGTCACTCATAGCGCTATTTAGTGTAATCACATGAAACCTGACTTAAGGCTTGATCATGGGAAATGACATTCATGAACTATGTTCCATTTGCTAACCTAAGTATTGCCAATATATTTTTGTGACTCAATTCAACCATCTACATGTATACACTCATGATCATATGCATATACACATGGAGACATGAAATAATGAGAAAAGTTGCATATGTTCCAAGAAACATGCGATAACAAGCAAATGTTGCAGATGTTTCAATCCAATGTTTCAATTGTAAATGCGTGTTTATGAATGCTTGATGAGCATGCTCATGTTATGCAAATCAAGTTATGCAAGACTAACACCCGAGGTGTTACACTATGTGTTAGCATACAAATAGTGGGATGAACAACTGGGGCTCGTGGCTGCAAGAGAATGGAAAACCGATGAAGATCTACCTTAAAGTAAAACGCCCTTTGCTTTCTTAAGTCAAAAAATCTCTGTTGGAAAAGGAGATAATTACAAGGTTTTACTGCCAGTACTTAGGTAATCCAAAAGCAATAAATAGCCTAAGGGTTAAAAGTTAATATATCTAATCAAAATACAGTAGCTAGAGTATGAGTTACAGATCCATAATAATACCGAAACCCTGTCATAAGAGATTTTTTTTTTAATTTTAACACTTTTTGTAAACTAATTTTAAATTTAACACTGTTTAATTTTTTTTTTCAAATATAACACTTTTGGCCATATTTATTGTCAGTGCCGCGACATGCATGGTGTCGCGGCGAGAGAGCTGACATGGCGACGACCAGGACGCTGACCGGTGACGTGGCACAGTCTGCCGCGCCACCGATCTTGGCGCACCAACGACCACGGCGCGGCAGTCTCCCGCACGCGTGACCCACTTCCACATGTGTAGTCAAGCATCCGTGCCCCGACAACCTATTGCATGCGCATGAAAAATTATCTTTATTTAATTCCGCAAAAAAAGATATGATTTTTCTAAGATATATTAATCATATCAAACCATTTTTTTTGCGGAATTAAATGAAGATAATTTTTATATGAAAATTATAGATCTCGACGAGATCTACAATTTTTTAGTTTTGAGTTTTTTCATTTGAAGTCATTATGATACTAAAAAAAATTAATGACATATTTAGACTTAAGGGTATTTTTGACTTTTTACGCCTACAGTTTGATAGCCCAAACTGACGGCAGTGGCATGGAGGACACAAAAAGTTAGAGCAGTGACGCTGAAGACCGCTGAACTTTTCCAGGGGCTCACGGAGAATTGCGATCTTTTTTAATGGCACACAAGGAATTCCCCAAATAAATGTCACTACTGGAATCTCGCTTTTTTCTGAGGGTGATAAATTTTTCTGTGCGTTTTTTTGGGTACGCACAGAAAAATTACGATTTTTCTATCGGTTCCAAAATATCCCGACAGAAACATACGAAAACCCACAGCGTGACAATACACACACGGAAAAACTCAGCACTCATAGAAAAATACAATTTATTCTGTCGGTTCTTTAAAAACACACAGAAAAAAACATGTGCACGCACAGAAAAATCCAAACCCTAACCCGTCAGCCGCCGTGCCCCCAAACACCCTCTCACGCATGCAGTAGACCACGCCCCCTCCCTCACTCTCTCCTTTCAGCACCGCGCCCCTCCCTCTGCGACTCAGCGCGGGGGCTCCTCCCCTCCCCGAGTAGCGCCGCTACTCCTCCCTCTCCCTCTTCATCGACGCAGCGGGCGCGGCCCCTCTCCTTCACCCCCGACGCCGGATCTGTCTCCCTCTTCACCCTTCACCCGAGCAGCGCATCTGGATTCGTCGCCGCCGCCGCCGACCAAGCAGATCCGCGCCCTCCCCCTTCTTCTCCCCCGTCGACGCTCCTCCCCTCCCCCTTCTTCTTCCCCGGCAGGTGCCCCTCCCCTCCCCCTTCTTCACCCGGCCGGATCCGACCCTCCCTCTCCCGGATCCGGCCAGTGGCTGCGGCGGTGGCGGGGCGTGGTGGTGGCGGCGGCCCTCCCCTCCCCCGCCGGCGCCCCTCCCCTCCCCCTTCTTCTTCCCCGGCGGGTGCCCCTCCCCTCCCCTTCTGTATCGCAGTGATGGGGAGCCAGGCATCCGAGGTGGGTGCGGGCGGCTGCCCGGGCTGATCTCCTCTTGGATTGTTTGCTGCGTCGCGAGCCCATGGTTTCTGATCTCCTGATTTGTGCAGAGATGGGGAGCCGGCGCACCCTCACGGACATCAAGAACCTCGTCGAGGTTGCCCCGTACCCCTGCGCCGTCGCCAAGAAGCCCATGCTGCAGTAATCTCCTGCCCCAAGATCGTGCCTTTTTCGTGGTTCTTGGGGTCCAAATCTGTTTATCAGCGGCGTTCCTTTCTTCTCTCCAGGAAGAGAAGGGACGAAAAGAAGACAGCGTTGCCAAGCAGCCGGCCCATGACAAGGTTAGGACGCGTGCTAGCTGTTCTTGCACCTCTGACGTTTCTTGCAGGCATTGATTTGATCTGGGTATTGCTTTGGTTGTTCAGGAAATTTGCTGCCTCCTTGGCGAGCAAAGAGCATCCTGAATGGCACCGTTGATATCGACGTGGAACTCTACGAGCCGGTCGACGATAGTGACAGTGACATCGACATGGTATTCGCACTTCTGATTTGTGCTCTTGCTCAGAAATGGATGGGTTTTGAGCATCTTTGCCATGGCTCTGGCTTACTGTTATGTTTGGCAATGCAGGGTGAGACAGAGAACAAGGACATGAACCAAGATGAATCGCTCATGGATATTGACAGTGGAGACTCGGGGAACCCGCTTGCAGCAACAGAATATGTTGAAGAGCTTTACAAGTTCTACAGAGAAAATGAGGTGGTTTATTGTCAGACGATGCTTATCTTGTTCCTTTTTGGTAGATAATAATCTCAAATCATGAATTCTGAATTTTTGGATGAATATCTCGAATGCGCAGATGCTTTATCTATAATGTGCTTATAAGAATGAGCAAGTTCCTTTGCGAAACTGAATAAATTAGACCAGAAACCTGTAAGGATCATTCTACTTCAGACAAGAATCTTAACTGCAGTATGGTATAATGTGGAAATGCACGCCTAATGTTAATTATCATCTTTTATGCACTTTAAGCAACTAATCTAAAGAAAAAAAATGTCAACATGTTTTGAATCGAATGATACTGATATAGCACATTGGTCCACCTCACAGCCAGGAATAGGTAACTATTGTGCTAGTTGTCATGTGCAACACATTGGAAAGTTATGATGCGCTAAAATCATCACTGCATTGTACGATTGGAACCGCTTCATCTGTTATACAACTGTGAAAGCTACAACAGTTCATAATGTCTTTGTACTACTAAAATTGGTTCCTTCAGTATTTTTGAAGCAAATCATGGTCTCACCAGAATGAAACTTATTGCCGACTAATCTTACATTCACAAAGACTTACGCAGGCTTCTACTATCTTGGACTTTTCTATTGCAGTTCTATTATCTTTTCAGTATTACCAATGTGGTGCTTTATGCAGGCTAAGAGTTGCGTAAGACCTGATTACATGTCCAGTCAACAAGATATAAACTCAAAGATGAGAGCAATTCTGAATGACTGGCTGATTGAGGTACAAAAAGCATGGACCTTACAAATTGTTCTGATCTGAAACTGCAAGTTTTAATATTTTTGCTGGTTCTTTTGCAAGGTTCACTACAAGTTCGATCTGATGGATGAGACACTCTTTCTTACAGTAAACATAATAGATAGATTCTTGGAAAAGGAAGTGGTTCCAAGGAAGAAGCTACAACTGGTTGGAGTCACAGCTATGCTTCTTGCTTGCAAATATGAGGAGGTCTCAGTTCCAGTTGTTGAGGACCTTGTGCTCATTTCTGACCGTGCCTACACAAAAGGGCAAATTCTAGAAATGGTAATCCACTAAATACAATTTGCACTCACACTGAATTCATGCTTGGTTCTTTTATACTGCATTATCTAAACGTACAATGATCATAGAAGCAAATAAGTAACATTTCCTGACAGCAGACATGGATCTTTTACTGCAAAATTGCACTTATATCCTTTCTACATAAGTGGAACATGACAGAGTTGGTCAGTTTGTAATCTTTTGAATTATTTCTCCCACTTCTGCAAATCCTTGCACACAGGTGAAATTAAGTTGCAGTTGTCATGCTGATAATGGGTAAATCTGAGCCATTTCTCGAGTTCTTTTGCTCTTGTTCTTTTGCTCCAGGTGAAATATATGTAGTTCTTGTGCTTTTGGCATACTGCTCTCTAATGGATCTGGAATGACCAATAGTTTCTTTTCTATTAGCTCAGTTCAATAGAGCTCTGTGATTTTTGCATTGCTATTTGTAGAAGAACATGACTTTTTTTAATTCAATATATTAGCTAAGCTGACACCTGTATCTGAGCTTGTTTTTGTGCTCCGATTGATGCTAAGAGTTAGGACTTGAATGGTTGTGTAGTTGTACCAAATGCTGCTGTAGTTGGCAGATGCATGTAATCTTTGGCAAGTGATACCTCTTGTAAAGCCAAAGGTGCAACCTGCATGTGGTAAGTCTCATTTGTTACTTCCACTATTTCATCTCGAACATACAGTGCGTACTAGGAATTTGTGGAATCAATGTTCACAAGTTTTGACCAATAATTACTCAAAATTTGAACATGTTTAGTCTACAAGAGTTGCACCGCTAGATTCCTACTTGGAATATCATTAATACCGATATTGATTTTGTATCAATCGGTAATATACTCTATGAGAGATTAATGGTCCAAGTGTAGTATGGTTTACTTTCTCCAAACATAATACACCCTATATTTTGGGATAGAGGGAGTATTAGTATAAGTAAATTATGCTAAATCTAGTAGGCAACTGATCCTTGAGTTAGAAATATTTGTTGAGTGGTGCTCACAGAAGGCCTCTACAAATGGGGTTTCTGTCTTGTAGTGAAAAAAGATGTCAGAGTGAAGGCACTTGAGGCAGCTGAAGAAAAAACAGGAACAGAAGAAGAAAAGAGGTGCTAATGTGGCAACAAGGAAGAGGCAGAGGGATGAGGAGGAAAGGAGGGAAAAGGAGAGAGAAGAAATGCATTGAAGAAGCTTGAAAACAACAGACGCGACCTATGGAAAGAAAGCATGCCAACAATGTCAAAGAAGCTCGTCCAGAAGCTCATGTGAGTAGAAGCTATATTGTTTATGTCTACCAAGTGTTCCTTAATATGATAAATATTTGTTACTAAGCATTTAAGTCGTTGCAGGATAATAAGGAGCGGCAGAAGAATTTGGCTGAAGCGGCGAAAGTCCCAGTAAAAGTTGATGAAATGACAGGCCTTGGAGGAAAGGCCACTAACAGTCACAATGAAATGGTTGTGATAACCGATGAGAGGCCTGCAATTTTTGGATCTCATTGTCAGAAAAATATCCCAAACAGTATTGAGGAGGTATGTTCTAGTCTTCACTTAGCTTTATCTTACAAAGAACCTTGCGAGATCTTAAGTCTTAGAAAGTGCTGGCATACATAGATGGCATATTATTTTTTGATGGGGAAAATGATGGAGATTCTCCAATTGGGCTACTTTGATTTCATTTGGTAGTGTTATTTCACTTCAGTGTCAGCAAAGGTTCTAATTGCGAATGCTATGCTCTATGGTTTGTTGAACTTTTGTAGTCATACCAGCAGTTCTCAGCTTTCATGAGATCTCAGTCAATGCTTGATCTGCAGGATGTGATAGACTCAACTGCCATGGTCACTCCCAGGGACAAGCGCATGAAGAATTAGCAAAAGTTGAATAGTTTCAGGGACAAGCGCATAAAGAACTATCAAGAGCTGAATCTTGGTTAGTCTGAGGGATTTGAATGTATTGATGCCGGAACATTTGGACATCATCTATTACCTATGAATGTGCTGAACATTTAGACACCTATGAATGTATTTATTATGTTGTGATGTGTCATGAAATTACTGTATGGACAATATATATTTTAATATGTTGTTGCTACTGTTTTAAAATATTTTTTTTTGTGTTTAACTCTTTTTTCCTGTGAGGCTGGCTACACAAAAATATTATTTTTAATCTGGACGAAATAAATTTTTCTGTGAGTTCAACTAGACCGACAGAAAAAAATATGTTTTTCTGTGTGTTTATTTTATTTTTCTGTGTGGATTAACACACATAAAAATTAGTTTTAATCTGGGTGAACACAATTTTTCTGTGCGCGTGTGAGACCCACAGAAAAATTGTTTCTGACGATGAACTCACAGAAAAATTAGATTTTTCTGTCATTATATTTCCGTGGGTATTTTTCTGAGGGTACACCGTTAGAAAAATATTTTTTTAACGGTATTCGTATTTTTCTATGTGTTTTCGCACACACAGAAAAATGTGAGTGTTTCCAGTAGTGGGAAATATACCGAGGCATGAGGTGTGTATGTGGTTCCTAGTGACACTTATTCGTGCACCCGTCATTTAGAAATGTATACAACCGACAGAACATCTGTACCACTACAAAGGATAAACGGTATGAGTGTCTAACCACTAGATACCAACTCATCCCTCAAAACAGGCATGACCTCATGGTGACTGCATGCAAATGACACAAGTTCACTCTGAATACCTATGAGGTCCACCACGTGGTATGGGTACTTCAGTTTGCCACTCGTTCTCCAGTGCCTTGCCATCCTTGACAGCAAGGCCCCAATGCTCCAATCCGGGTTCATGACGGTCCTCTTTGCCTCCACCCATCACATGGAGCCGCCCACGCCAAAGCTGAGTAGCTGGTGCATACCTGAATTTTTTTCACAAAATAAGTTTTTTTTTGGGGTGCTATGTGCCAGCAACAACTAGAGCAATACAGAATGCAAGCAATGAACCATTTCAGCAGATTTTGAAAATAAACATTGGCAGTATATAGAGGGCCTTACATTACAATAATTCCATGTATTCCTAAAAGGTTAATCTCATTTTGTAGGATTAGGCCGATCAAGCTGAATACTAAAAGATTATTCTCCATACAAAATACTACAATTTGATTCTTAGTTAACTGCTCAGACATTAAAAGGGCGTACCCAGTGCAGAGAGCTCCCGCTCTGTGCGGGGTCTGGGGAAGGGTGTTAGTGGCAAGCCTTACCCTCGCCTGTGCAATGCGAGGAGACCGTGACTCGAACCCGGGACCTTCCGGTCACAGGCGGTAAGACACTACCGCTTGCACCAGGCCCGCCCTTCAGACATTAAAAAATGAAAATTAGAAGCAAAATTATAACAAGCAGATGACTGGCATTATGTGTTTAACATGTTTGTTGAATAGGAGCATGAATTGGTAAAGCCAATGGACTAGAACCAAATTTGAAAAAGCGCGTACATGATAATAAATGATATATAGAAGAAAAAAACATAGAAAAGACATAAGCATCACTCCATGAACGGGTTTATGGCTAACTAGGAAATGGGGCGCGCCTCGCTGCGCCCGTTTTCCTTTTGATATTAGATCACGTTTTATTCATTGTGTAGACCGTGTGACGTGGTAACACTGGCTGAGTTTTACTCACTAAGAAGCTCGATAGATTATGCCTGTGGTAATGATGTCATCTAAAAATACAATTCCATAAGACATGTCATGGAGCCGAAGATGTAGGTACCTTTAATATATATGGCTTGGTCTATAGCTCAAGGCGCCTATGGACGTTACGATCCTTGTTGGCACCAGTACCACTGCAGTGACATTTGTTGCTTAAAACAGATAAATGGCTAACGATCTATAGAACTGAGGTATAGGCAAGAAATAGTATGTGCAAACCTAGATCCATCATGAGTTTCATGAGCGGCGACGTCTCCAATAGCTCTTTTCTTTTTTTCGTCTGGATGGATGTCTGTGATCTAAAGATTACATGTGTAAATGGACAGTCAATACGATGGATGAGTGAGGAAACACAGGTGTGGACTATGCTGTTGTTAGATAGGATTGTCGCTGCTGCATACCTCTGGAGTTAGGTGAACATGCCGAGGAGGTGGGGTTGCGTGGGCATCAGAAAGTGAGGGCTGATCCAACTGCGAAAACGGTAAGAGAGCATTGTTTAAAAACACAAGTAGCAGCAGTTTGCAAGTAAACATATAGCATGGCTGTATGGGTGTGTGAAGAGTCTGATTGGAGGCATTATTTATAAATTGGTGGCAGTTCACAGGGCCTATGTTTGCAGTATGTATGCAAGGTGGTAGTGCGCACCTGTGTGTCAGTCGTAGCCTGTGTGTCAGAGGCAGAGACAATAGGAAGCTCCTCTGTGGCAGATGGTGTTACATGTACATGAAGAAATAAAAAAAAGGTCAATGTGGGTGTGATACGGAAATGGGCAGAAATATGCAGAATGGGAAAATTAAACAACCTGGCAGTTGTGGATTCTGGTGTAAGGAAGATGTGTCTCCGGTGGCTAAAACAGTATCGACTTGATAAATAATGCCAATTCTTTGTAGTGACATGGGCGAGACACTGACACGAAGCTTAAATTGTCTTCCATAGAGAGCTGTGATTCGAGTCGGCAGAAATGCACTGGAAGGACCATCCATGGCGATGAGAGCATCGACCGGCATTCCAATTATCTCCTCTGCTATGGGCCCAAAGAAGACCAGTTCTATAGTTGGCGTAGCGTCGGTGTTTGCTGAGGCTGCTGGGTCTACTGCAACTATAGACAGTCGGTACCTATATGTGTTGACACATGGTTAGAAACATTGGATTTTTATGGCCTAAGCATGGCACCCTGAGTAATAAAACATAACCATATGCTAAAGAAAGTGATGCTGACCTAGGTCCGCCGCTTGTTCCAGAACAACTTCGGCCGGTGCAACGGGTAGCGCCACTTTCTTGTTTTAATGTTTTGTTGCATACTTGACAGGCCAGGTACCACCACGACGTGTCGGTGAGGACATTCTTTATTTTAACTTTGACAATATATCTATTGCCCTGTTTAAGAAGAATAGTTTAGCAGGAATTTCAGTAAAGGCAAAAACCATAGGATACACTGTACTCACATAGATGACATGGGGATTATCAAATGTAGAAAGGTCTGCAACAGTTATATTTTCTGGTGCTGCCTGGCTCGTGCCTGGTCCATCCCATATGGGCGTTGGAGTTCGACCAATGCAGGTACAATGATAAAAAAAAAGGATATGACTAAATCGTGGTAAATGCGCTAGTCATGCATATGCAACTATGAATAGAATAGAGTACAAAAGATGTGATGAGTGTACTTACCTGTCTCGTAAAGCTGCAACCTCTGGTATGTGAGGATTGACGTACCATTTGCACACCGAAAAAGTATGTGACGTCACAGAAAAACATGTGTTTTGTTTATTGAGAAAGCAATAACAATGTACCGTTGAACATAGAAGCTGTAACACCAACAAAGAGGAATATAACTGGTTCACGTGTAGCCATTTCCATGTACCGCTCAGCATCAAAGTTCTCGGCCTGTTCACCCCAAAGAGCAACTACCATGGTATCCCTTTAAAGCAACATCATGGGTTTAGATAAGAGCAATGTAGGAAGTACAGAAGGCAAAAGGTAAATGGAAAACAGCACAGTAGGTAGCGACTGTAAGGACGTACTTTCCATCTGTTATGCGTACATTTCGGATTGGCTTTGGTCCTCCTCTTGTATTTTGCATTCTAACATGTGTGCATCCCTGCAGCACGCCGATAGTATCTGCATACACGGTCGGTTAATGAATGCGGGCAGACAGGTTAAATTAGAATAATATGAGTGAACAGATGTGTAGGCTAGCAAGGCCAATCTGTGATACCTGAGCAGTATTCAGTAATTTGCTTTCTGGCCCTGAGGACCTCGAACGGTGCCACTCTGTATGCATACTCAGGAAATGTGGGTGGTATCGTTGTGATTTCACGGACCCTTGTGTGCACAGTGAAGCGTGCTAGAAACGGATGATCAACAGGTCGATATGTTGTACGTGCACTGACCACCTGGAAGAACTGAATATAGTACAAAGAGGCCTCTTTTAGCTGGGGCATGAACATGTGTATCCAATTCTGAGGAATCTGAGCTTCCATGGTCGTTCCCTGTAAGCATGGAAGGGATGTAAGAAAGGCAGTAGTGGTATGTGTGACTACAGAACCAAAGAAATGTAGAAATAGATTACCTGCTCATCAATGAGAATAAAATCTACTCTGACAATTTTAGGTGTCTGTTCTTTGTTCTTGCATTCAGAAAACCTGACGACTCTATCTCGTACAGTCCATTGATGTGAGTGAGGCGTGATTTCCTTTAGAGGTGAGCATGGAACATAGGAACGAAGACAATAGCGCGGAGCACAGGCAAGAAAAATTAGGAAAGCATAGGCGCAGTGACATGAACAAAACTGAGGAAAAACAGGCAGGAGGCTGCATACCTGACGGCTGGGTGAGCCCCGGCCGCGGGCGGAAGCAGAGCACGTACAGCCCAAATCTGCATACAAACGACCCAAGACTGAGCAGACGGACAGCCGCGTCATACGAAATAAAAGAATCGAGAAGGAAGGCGGTGCAGGCGAACGAAGAAGAGGATGGAAGACGGGCCGACATCCATGGACGCGGCGGAGGCACAGACCTACGCAGCACACGGCTGACGGTGCGTACCTGACGGTTGGGTGAGCCCCGGCCGCATCGGGCGGGCGGAAGCAGAGCACGCACAGCCCAAACCTACGTATAAAGGATCCAAAAATCAGCAGATCGGCCGAGCGCGTCATATGGAATAGAAGAAGGGAGCCGAGATCCAGAAGGCCGCCGGCGTAGGCGAGCGAAGAAGAGGAAGGAGGACGGGCTCGCGTCCATGGACGCGACAGAGGCACAGACCTACGCAGCAAGGTCCACGGTCGACGGCAATGGCGTCGGCGTGGCACCAGCAGCCGGTCCCGTCGAAGCAGGAGAAGAGGAGCGAGGAAAGGAGGCGGAGGCACTTAAGGCGCAGGTGGACGGATGCGGCGAGGCCGGCACGAGCGCGAGCGCCGAGGCAGCAGCGCGGCGCGTGCGCCTCCCAGGCAGTGCGACGACGGCTCCGAGACTGTCCGCACCGCTGCGCGGTAAAGCAGCCGGTACGCCAGGGCTAGCGTACCGGGCGTCTGTAAACGGCCCGGGAGCATACCGGCTGTACAGTAAAACGCCACAGACCGCGGGCGTGAGCCAGACACGCTAAACACTGTAGCAACACTATAGCAGCACTGTATCAAGAGAGAGGTAGAGTTGATGAGAGAGAGAATGGAGGAGAGAGGGAAATAAAATATGAAATAGTGGGTATAGAGTATGGGATAGAGATAACACGGGTGCGGGAGAAATGGGTATAGAGTAGAGAATCTCGATGACTAGGATAGAATATTCCTTTTTAGAGATAGAAATAGAGGTGGACGAGTGCGGATAGCCTAAGACTGGGCCAGAGCAGACCTGGGCCCATGAATCATGAGAGAGGAAAATCAGGCGTGCACACGCACGAGCTTGAGGCGCCGCGCGGGTGGTGGGCCTGAGGGGCGCGGCTGTTGGGATGACCACGAGGAAGAGAGCCCCGGAGGCAGCTGCGAGGAGAGGAGGTGGGCTGGCGGCATGGAATACGTGGAGGATATGGGCTGGAGGACCGTACGTATACAGCGGAGGATGGCTATAGCCGTCTACGCCGCTAACCCAGGACCGGAAGACCGGGAACGTGAACGCGGCGTGGCCACGCGGCGGGTGGGGGCTGGACAGCCGTACAGGAAACAGTAATTAGAGCGCTAAGAATGCGCCGATTCTAGGAGGCATATGGGGAGTTTAATATAAACTAAGCGCACTGTACCATACTGTCGGGCACCACAAAAGGGGTACCCTAAGCAAAGACTGAAAAAATCGCTTAGAACTTGTAAATATCGAAGCCAAAATACAACCGCAGGCAAACCCCATTTCATCCGAGGCCCGGCTGGATCGCCCGGCCCACCTCGAACAACATCCAGGCACGACCGAAGCAGGCTTGGCCCAGAACCATACCACTCCCACAACGCCAGCCGCACGACGGCACGGTACAGCGGAGTGGCCGACGAGACGGAAGTCACATCAACGCCCTGCCATCCGGGACAGGACGAGACGAGGGTTACCGGCCACTGTGCTCGGCACTGTGCCCACGGCTGACGTCCGTGCTACGCTGTGCTGCCTAACCCCTGCTCCAAGGACAGCGCGGCGTGGAAAGTCATGCCCGGGTCCCTGTAGCCCCGGAATCGACGTACAAGGCCAACTGCTCTCTCCGAGCCTCGGCTAACCGCTCCTGGGTTCCTGTAACCTCGGGGCTTGCGCCCGCCGAGCCCCCCACAATGGTTCAGCCTCTACATCGATGGGCCTCAGCTCTCTACATTGACGACGCGCTGGGACCGGCACGTCGCCCGCAGTACGCGCCACGCCCTGCGTCAGGCTGCAGGAGCTCCCACGTCGTACATAGGGCCTAGCTCCTGTAGCCTCGGAATCAGCGTACCCGCGCCGTCGCATCAACCCGCCCTTGGCTCTCCGCGCCGGTCAAACCTACAGTGACCAGCACGTCTCCAACAGAAGAAGGCGTGCCTGCCAGGCCACCACAGGAGCTCCCACATCGCACAGGATCGGGCGTGACCGGCGCGTCGCTCTAGTGCACCGAAGACAAGACCGCTCCACCGACCATACCGCCATAGTGACAAGCTGCAGGGCTCGGACATGCCGCCTCTGCTAAAAGAAAAATGCCACGTAGCAAATACATGTACCGTCCCTGTGCCCCCCTTCGACTATAAAAGGGAATGACCAGGGCCGCTCCTAGGCATGATCACACACCCGTACAAGCGACGGACAACAACATCCTATAACGCGCACACTCCTTCACTATAAGAGATCAACATCTCAAGCAACCTGCACTACTCCTCACAGAGACCTAGGACCGGCTCCCTCTCTCGCTCAGCTTGTAAACCCCTACTACAAGCACCTCGGTGCAAGAAATACAAGATCGCTCTTTCAGACTGGACGTAGGGCACCTATTGCCTGAATCAGTATAAACCTTGTGTCTCTTTGCATCACCATCTGGGATTAGGGACACGCAATACATTTTCACTCGTTGGTTGAGGACCCGCCGATCTAAAACACCGACACATACATACCTAGGAAGTGGTAAAGGAGGCAACTCCTGCCACTCTCTAGTCTCTTTGTCGAAAACGAAGTTGCGATTGATTGAGGCGCGGCACTGTGGTCCATACTGTCCTGAAACTGCATAAATGTATCTACCATATGAGGCCATTCCTAAATGAGAATGTGCCATCTCCTTGGGCATATCAAACCTTTGGGACCATGTGTTAGAAGTGAAATTGTAAACATCGACATGAGAATGGACCTGAAAAGCAAGGAACAAAGCAATATATCAGAAAGGAAGGATACTACCAAGATTTTGCAATAGTAATCATTCACCAAGTAAGAAATGTTTGATCTTGCTCATTTACTACAGACTATTTGAAATCCTAAACGTTATGAACAGTTCCTGGAGAAGTCGAAACCTTACAGCTAGATACTACACAGGTTGCTTCGATGTAATGGAATTAGCTCATAATTCAGCACAACCGAGCACTAGCCGTTCGATCTTTTAAGTGAAGCGTGAAAACATTGCGAAAAGGAAATCGTCCAGACTCCAGAGGGCGCGATAGTAAGCAAATGTGCCTCACAAGGTCGATGTCCCCGTACCCGGCGAAGACGTAGAGGAGATCCCCAATGTGCACCGACGCCCCGTCGAGGCGTGGCACGGGCGCTGCGGACATCTCCCAGTCCCAGTGCGGCGCCGGCAGGTCTGCGTACGTAGCGTTCAGGTGTCCCACCGCCTTGTCGCGCTTCCGCATCACCTGCGAGAGGAGCAATGGTTAGAGTAGATAGAGCGACGAAAATTGCTCAGAACATGTTGGTTCGTGCCAGGGCAATGCGGCGCGCGGCGGCGTGGTACCTTTCTGGAAGAGGAGGCCGAGAGCGGGGAGGCTCGACGAGATGAGAAGGCCCAGAGGAAGTTGGCGACGAGGGCGAGCGCGAGCGGCACCGCGAGGCGGAGCGGCAGGGGCTTGGAGGCGGTCATGGCGGGTTCGAACGAATGGAGGGGGAGGAGGAGCGTGGGGAGAGAAGAAGAGGACGACGCGTCGGCGGCGACGACATGGGCGAAGCTTTTTTTTTTTTTTTTTTTTTTTTTTTTTTGGCGGTTGGCTGGTTCGTGAAGAAGTAATGCTGTGGGAGAAAAATACTGTTTCGGCTGGAAATTTACAATCGTTTACGACAAGCTGATGTGGTGGGCGGCCGCACGATGGTGAAACCGCGGCGGATTTGGGCGGTGACTGTCACCGAACATCGGGAACAGGAACACGAGATTTTACCATGAAAAATCATTTTATGAAAGAAATAAAAAAATAATAAGCATTAGCTACTAAATCTTCACTATATCGGATGAGCTTACAAACGTAGGAAATTTACAATTTTTCTTTTTATCCTAGAACGACGATTCTATATCGGATGAGCTTACAAACGTAGAGAATTTACAATTTTTCTTTTTATCCTAGAACGACGATTTACAGCAAGTATATATATAGAGATGAAAAACCAGAATAGACGACGATCCATACCGGCGACCGGCCTACACTATATTCGTTTCAGCCCAAGCCTCCCGGCGACGGGCCTCGCTTCGATCCGACAGAAATTAGCCTTTATCTTGTACATAACTGAATTTAGATCACAACTCAACAAACTCCACCTTAAAACAAATTCTTTTTTTAGCATAAAACGAACATTCACCTTAAAAGAACAAAAAAAAATACTTCCGGCGTCAAATAACCTCTCGGGCAAAACAGTTATACCATTTAAGTTTGAGCATTTAAGTTAAGCTCAAACTTAGCGACAGTAACCAACGTCACGGCGTCCGGTTTCGGCGCGCACGTGTCCGCGAGATAGTACGAGCCCGATGGCCATCCGGCTCGCAAGTAGCGGCCCGGTTCTGTCGGTGTCGGCCCACATCGTGGCCGTCAGCCCAAGTCATGCATCCTGACTCCTGAGAGGCCTTCTAGTGTTATTATATTTATGTTTTTGTTCTTCTCAAAAAAATTATGTTTTTGTGTTTTCAATGTACTTTGGTGTGATTGATTTAATCATTCTCAAAATCTGATTACCAGTTTGGAAACATTCATGTGACGATTTTGAAATAATAAAGTTAAAAAATATTTAGTATATTTAAATTTGGAGCTACTAGTCAACATTTCAAAAAAAACTAAATTTAGGGCACTTTGGAACGCATGAATTTTATATGAAACGTAGAGGATTATCACAGGAATTAGTTTATTTTTATAAAAACACGTAGGAAATAGAAAAAATCCTATATTCTAAAGGGGGTCTCAACATTTTCTTGAAATCTTATTAAACACTTTGCAAAAAGCATTTCAATGTTTTAATGTCAGATATAAGAATAATGCCTTTAAAATGTTGAAATAGAAGGTTTAAACTCCAATCTGGAGAACACCACACCAATGTTTTCGTAGCATGGCAAGCTACTTCAGATTGATTAAAAAGTCACGATGTACACAGTGCAAAAAAATTAGAGATAGGAAAGCACGTCGTCTAGGCGGCCTCCCAGGATGTCCACGTATGTTCTATTTAATTGGTGCATTAGATAGAAATTCCACGACTCAGATGAAGCGCGTCACAACCAGCCTTCCTCCATACATTCGGCAATGGATAGATGAAGCAAATAGACGCATTCAATAAAGTAGATGAAAAATTAAATGACCATGCATGCAAGGACAATATAACCTGTAGGTGTACTTTGCATGCAAAAAGTTACTACGGTAGGGGATTTATATCACTGTGCTTTCACGTGTCCTTTACATAAAAAAAACTTACTATGACAGGAGCAATTTACATCACATGTATATTCTCCCTTTATATTAATGAATTTACTATCAATAGATACTAGAAAGTTACTATGGGAATTTACATCACAGTGCTTTGTCCTTTTACATAGAGGAACTTACTGACACCCAGTTTTTACAGGGAAGGAAGCAACCCCAGGTGAGGCCTGTGGTCCTTTTTAGCCAATGTGGTAAATTTTCATGCATGCACAAGTGTTCTATAGGCTATACAAAAAGTGTATGTGCTCTTACCATCTAGATTTACTATGAATATGTGCACCGTAGCAGCAACCCCAGGTGAGACCATAGCAAGGGCCTCTTTGCCTGCAGAAAATTTATCTGTCAGCAGGGATTTACATCATCCGTGGTTAAAAAATTACAGGTAGCTCAAGACAATGTGGTAAACTTTCCTGCATGATGAGTGTTCCCTAGCTTATTTAAAAATTGTAGGTGTTCTTACCATTCAAATTTAAAATGAACATGTGCAAATATGAAGGCACGCCGTCGAGGCAGCCTCCCAGGGTGTCCACGTATGTT
This sequence comes from Miscanthus floridulus, assembly GCF_019320115.1. Taxonomy (NCBI): domain Eukaryota; kingdom Viridiplantae; phylum Streptophyta; class Magnoliopsida; order Poales; family Poaceae; genus Miscanthus; species Miscanthus floridulus. The sequence goes on from NC_089592.1 coordinate 9,794,632, forward strand.
CTATTTAGTTGGTGCGTTAGATAGAAATTTTACGATCTAGATGAAGTAGTGCCTCCATGACCCACATGAAGTCGTACCTCCATGCATGCCATGGTAGGCTGAAGCAAGTGGATGCATTGAATGGAGCAGATGAAAAATTGATTGAGCATGCATGCAAGCACCATCTAAAATTGTAGGTGTCCTTTGCATGCAGGAAGTTACCATGAGAATTTACATCACTCTGCCTTCTCCTTTTATATAGAGGAACTTACTGGCACCCAGTTTTTACAGGGAAGGAAGCAACCCCAGGTGAGGCCTGTGGTCCTTTTAGCCATTGCGGTAAATTTTCATGCATGCACAAGTGCTCTCTAGGCTATATAAAAAGTGTAGGTGCTCTTACCATCCAGATTTACCATGAATATATGCACCGTAGCAGCAAGCCCATGTGAGACCATAGCAAGGGCCTCTTTGTCTATAGAAAATTTACCGGTTAGCAGGGATTTACATCACTCGTGGTTAAAAATTTACAGGTGGCTCAAGATAATGTGGTAAACTTTCCTGCATGCACGAGTGTTCCCTAGACTATTTAAAAATTATAGGTGTTCTTGCCATTCAGATTTATCATGAACATGTGCACCGTAGCTACCTAATAGTGCCTCCTAAATACTTTGTTGGAGGTAAAATAGTACTTCTTTTACACCATGCATGCTAAGCTTCATGTGCCTTCGGTTAAAAAAATTCAAACGCACAACATAGGCGAGAGTAGGTGGGTCCATCTAGTGATTGGCCTCCTTGCTATCAGTGCATGAAGAACAGCTCCCTTTTCGAGAAACATGCATCGACATTTGTACTCACACAGCCATCCAAGCGTGCATGCACACCTTATTTAGGTTGGACCCCACTCCCATTGATGAGGTCCTTGCACCTGGTGGTGGCAGAGGTGCCCATGCCTCGTCCAAGCCTCCAGCTCTTGCCTATATAAGCATGTGGTGTGCCACCCGATGATTCATCGCTTCCTCCCATTGCTTGCAAGTGCCCTCCTTGTAGTTCATATAATTCACCCCTGTAGTAGCTTGTGTTGTTGTTTCTGGCCTTCATTACACTAAAACCACCAGCATAGATGTCGTGACATTTCTCAGGCACGGATAATGGCATAACCAGAATAGATTGCATAGGAAGCACGACACGGTAGGTCTGTGCTGTGAACCTATCGTAATGAAAGATTTTATAACATTAACGCCTAACTATGAACGTAGCGAGTGGCTAGACAAAGCTTTGAATTTGAGGTCACTTAGTTAGCATGTGCATATGAACGCAACAGGCACACTTTGTGCATATACACGTGTTGTGATCATGTCTGACCAAATCATTCCGCTGTGCCTATATGTGTTTAGCGCATGATCTCGATCCTGGGAAGTGGTGTCTGCAGCCTTGTTCGTGCCCTTGTTGCTATACATCTAGCTTCCCATTCTCTTATTTTATTTTCCTTTTGTTTGTGTCGGTCCTCTCCTCTCCTAACCTTCATCTCGTCAGTATGTAATTTTTGTGGTGCTCCGAACATGTACAGACACACATTGATGGCACATGGAAGGAGCTTCCTCTAGCAAGCCAAGGAAGAGGCAGCATGGGGAGAGTGTAGCTTCAGTTCTAGGTGTTTGATTGTTTATCGTTCCCCTTTCATTTATGTTGTTCCCATCCCTAATTAGACATTCCTCGCTCTGGCTGTCTTCCCTGCCCTCTGCCTCTAGCTATAGTTGAGAGGACAGTACGTGAGAGGCAGCAACGTCCGAGGTCTAAAAGACAGCTAAAGAAAAAAAGGTTAGTTGTGTACCTTCTCGTTTGTATAGGTGTGTGTGCGTAGGTGTTGTGTTGCTTTCCCCTTATGTTAACGTGCAAGTTTTGATTCCATACGCAGGAAATTGTGGTGGGCCTCAGCAAAAAGCAGGTGCCAATATATGTCCTACAAATCTACGATTACCCTATAGACATATGTACTAGGTGGTGATAAAATAGATTCCTGGGTTGTCTGATGCCTTGTGCCTTGTGCAGATTGCCTTTCCACTAAGACTTCATATTACGGGCCTCCAGCACATGAGTGCCAGCACTGTGGTGCGCGGTTTTGGTACCAAGAGCGTGTGAAAAGGTCATATCCAGGTGACGCAGTCGCTATTCGTTTCCATCTTTGCTGTAAGGGAGGGAAGGTCAGTTTGCCTTTCCAAAAAGACCCTCCTCCATTCCTAGATGGGCTGTTGAATCCAAATGGTGGTGTTCTTTCCAAATATTTTATTAAATCTGTTCGGTCATACAATTCTATGTTTGCATTCACATCGCTTTGTGCTAAGATTAACACATGTGTAAACAAGGGGCTTGGTCCATATGTGTTTAAGATTAATGGCCAGGTCCACCATAGAATTGGATCTTTGCTGACGGATGAGGGTGCGGCCCCAGTTTATGCACAGCTCTATATTTTTTACACTGAAAACAAAGTTCAAAATCGAATATCGATTTTTGATAGGCATAGGGAGTCTGACGATGGTAACCAGGTTGACAAACAGATAGTTGAAGGCTTGGTATGAATGTTTGATGAATCAAATGCATCGGTAAAATCATTTAGGGTAGGTAGGGACTTACTGGTACAGAGCCAGTGTCAGCCATTACGCCTTAGGCTATTACATGATAGGTCCTAGAACACGCCCCAATATAGTGCGCCGGTAGGGTCTAAGATAGCTGCTTTGATAGTTGGGGACTTCTCTGAGAAAAAAAGAGCCTAGATATAATCATTTAGGATAGGGGTTGCGGCCTTAAACGAATTAGCAACCTACATGCAATCTATATGGCATTACAGTACCCGATTTTGTTCCCTTATGGGGACCAGGGTTTCAAAATAGGAATTAAGTACAAAAGGTCAGCGACCTTGAGGGTTGGAGCTAGAGGTGAGGTCACAATGCTTGAGTACTATGCTTATAGATTACAACAACATAGATGTGAGGCAATCACATTGATACGTGGCGACCAATTATTCCAGCAATATATTGTTGACGCATTCGCATCCGTGGAGGAGAATAGGCTTAGGTTTATAGTTAAAAAACAATAAGAACCTAAGGTTAGAGGTGTACAAGGGCCTCAAGGATGCGCTTTGCAAGGGTGATGTCGATGGCAGTGGCGTTGGTAAGAAGGTTATTTTGCCTGCTAGCTTTATAGGGAGCAAACGGTGTATGGTTCAGAATTACCAGGATGCAATGGCCATCTGCCGATCATATGGGCCTCCAGATATGTTTATTACTTTTACATGTAATCAAAAGTGGTAGGAAATAGCTGATGCCCTTACATTTGTTCTAGGGCAAAGGCCTGACGCTAGACCTGATATAGTTAGTCGAGTCTTCAAGCTAAAGGTGGACGAGCTTGTTTCTGGGTTAAGAAAGGAACTTATTTTGGGAAGGCACATGCAGGCATAGCTACCAATTTCCACCCTCCATCACTATGTTTCTTATTTGGAAGATAGGCCTCACTAGGCATCTAGTGGATGCTTACTGCATAATGGATTTACCAGGACAAACCATTTGGGTAGCTGATTTGTCTAAGTGTGGTCCCATGTATTATTCCTTGCCATCCAGTTAGGGACGTCCATGCTAACAGTGTCCCATGGAATAACTTATTTGATTGCCTACCATCTTTCTAATCCTGGTACCCCCATTTCCTGTTTCAGTACTCTACACCATCGAGTTCCAAAAGCGTGGCCTGCCCCACGTTCATATCCTGGTTTGGCTTGAAGGTAACACTAAAGACCCTCGTCCTTCTTTTATTGACTCAATAATATGTGCAGAGATACCGGATAAATCATCTAACCCACTAGGTTATAGTCTTGTTGATGAATTCATGGTGCATGGCCCTTGTGGTCAGCTGAATCAGAATTGCCCATGCATGAAAAACAACAGGTGCTCCAAGTTCTTCCCAAAGGGCACTCAACAAAACACAATTGTTGGTGAGGATAGCTTTGTGCAGTATAGGCGCCGTCCTGACACTGGGCACTTTATCGAGCGATATGGTGTTAAACTTGATAACGAATGGGTTGTCCCATATAATATGATGTTGTTAAAAAGATTTAGAGCACATATAAACGTTGAATGGTGTAATAAAACACATCTTATCAAGTACCTATTTAAATATATTGCAAAAGGGCCGAACCGTGCTAGGGCTGTCATTGAAACATGTGCATCTGACATTACTAGGGACAATTCACAAGTTGAGGTTGGTAGTAGCTGCCTTAGTGCCTAGCCATTAGATTCCCAAAGGTAGCCTGAGGATGTGGATGAGGTCCGTGAGTACATCGATTGCCGCTATCTATCTTCGCATGAAACTATCTGGTGCTTGTTTGAATTTGATATTCACTATAGGACCCCTGCGGTGGAAAGGCTGGCTGTGCACCTTCCTTTCATGAATAACGTTGTGTACCCAGCTAACCACCCCTTGTCTGCTATTGTACATGACCATCATTACATGCAGACAACCCTCACCGAATGGTTTTCTGCTAATAGGAAGTTCCCATGCGCTCAAGAATTAACGTATATAGAATTCCCAACAAAGTGGGCCTGGAATAAAAAGTACAAGGAATGGCACCCACGCAAGGGGCCTACAAAAATTGGTAGGGCTATATATATCAATCCTAGTTGTGGTGAGTTGTATTACCTTCGTATGCTCCTCAATGTTGCCAAGGGTGATACTTCATACGAAGACCTCCAAACTATTAGTGGTGTCCTATATTCAACATTTAAGGATGTGTGCCAGGCTATGGGTCTTCTTGATGATGATAGTGAGTGGCGTGAGGCCCTTAGGGAAGCATCTATGTGGGGATCAGCTGCTCAGATGCGGCAACTTCTTGTTACTATAGTCCTTTTTGCTCTGTCTGTGACGTAGCCTCCCTCTTCAATGAATTCTATGAATATTTTACTGATGATATACTTTACAACATAAAAAAGATGGTGCAACTGCCTACCTATAATGTTCCAGAGGATCACCTAAAAAATTATGTTTTGCTTGAACTGGATGGTTTGTTTGTCAAAAACGATGGTTTAATGACTGATTATGGTTTACCAGAGCCTGATCGAAGCATGCGTAGCAAAGTTACAAATAGGCTTCTAGCTGAGGAACTAGCCTATGACTGTGAGGACCTCGTGCATATCCATGGTACCCTCGTTAGTCAGCTGAACATTGAACAAAAAAATGTTTATGATGTTGTCACACAGTCCGTCTATGAGAAGTTAGGCCAGTGTTTTTTTGTGTATGGATGCGGTGGCACCGGCAAGACATTCCTTTGGAATGCAATTATTTTGCGCCTGCGATCCGAGAAGCTTATCGTCCTCGCTGTGGCCTCATCTGGAGTTGCTTCCCTATTACTACATAGAGGTCGTACTGCGCATTCCCGGTTTAAAATTCCTATAGTTATTGACGAGTCGTCCATGTGCAATATTAAGAGGGGAACTTTTCTTGCTGACTTAATAGCGCATATCTCTTTGATCATATGGGATGAGGCGCCTATGACCCACCGACATTGCTTTGAATCTTTAGATCATAGCATGCGTGACATTCTTGGGGAGACAGACTCTTCATGTTTTAATAGGTTGTTTGGTGGTAAGACCATGGTGCTCGGCAGAGATTTCCTCCAAGTGCTACCTATGGTCGAGGGCGGCAGCAGGTTAGACACCATTGATGCATCCATAACTAACTCTTATTTGTGGAATCATGTTAAGATTCTAAAGCTAACAATCAATATGCGCTTACTTGGGATGTCTTGCAGTGGTTTGCCAACTAATCAGGTGAGAGCATTTAATGATTAGGTGTTGAGTATTGGGGATGGCACTGCTATGGGTAGTAATCATACTGATGATGGAGACTCTGAGCTGGTTGAGATACCTCATGACATCTTGGTTCCAAAACTTGGCTCTCCTATTGATAATATCATAAGATCTACCTATCCCTACCTATCCTAACTTAGACACATTCTACTCAGACCCAAACTACCTAAGGGAACGGTCTATCATTGCTCCAAAAAATGATACCATCAATGAGATTAATAACCGCGTCCTTTCTTTAATCCCAGGACATGAAAAGGTATACCTTAGGTCTGATTCTTTGGTTGAAACCTCCAAGGACCATGGCAACACAGACCTACTTTATCATGTTGAATTCCTAAACTCCCTATAGTTCAAGGGCATCCCTTCTCATAAACTTATGCTTAAGGTTGGCTCGCCTGTAATGTTGCTGTGCAATTTTAACCAGAGTGCTGGCCTTTGCAATGGTACACGTCTTATAATAACCCATTTAGGTGACCGCGTATTGGAGGCTCAGATAATAACTGGCTCTCACATTGGCAACAAAGTTCTCCTTCCTAGAGTTTCGTTGCACGTGTTAAGCACTAAATGGCCATTTGTTCTTAGCAGACGCCAATTTCCAGTAAGATTGTGCTATGAAATGACTATAAATAAGAGCCAAGGACAAACTTTGCATAGCGTTGACCCATACCTACCGTGCCTAGTTTTTCTCATGGCCAGTTGTATGTTGCTATATCACGTGTTACATCTAGAGATGGACTACGTGTTTTGATTGACGATGGCACAGACCTGGCCTCTAACCTTACTAAAAACATTATTTACAAAGAAGTCCTTTGGGTGCTCTAGTAATTTTTTCCCTATATATGTTGGGCCCACACATTTGCAGGCTATGGTCTCCTAGCTTACCTGCATTATAGTGCTCTATTTGATACACTTCTTTTTCTTTTGTTGATGGGCCGCCACCAGATGGAGTACACCTTGGTATCACAGATTAATCCAACAAGGCACAATTGGACCATCAAGGTTAGAGTTGCTAGGATGCGGAGACTATCTTCGACTCCTAAGTGGAAGGGTGTAGCTGCCATGGAACTTGTTCTGGTTGATGAAGAGGTATGTCCCTTGCTACATGCGGATATATGCTATTTCCCCTTAACTGTGGCCGTGCAATCTGAGACTCTACATCAGGGCGTGGGTATTACGTCTTGCATCAGGCATAAAAACCTTAGCAAATTTGCTGATTCTTTAGTTGAAGGCCGCTCCTATATGATTAAAAAATTCCAAGTTAGTAGGCAAGCAAGGAAGTATAGCCTTGTACTAAACCCACAAACAATCTATTTTACACCGTGGACTGTCACAGAGGAGATACCTACAGAGCTAGCCACCCAGCTTCCCTTCTATGTTTTCAATTTTGTGGACTTTGAGGAATTAACCCATAGAAGGAGGAACAGACATGGCCTAGTAGGTATGCACTGCCCTTGCCTTGCCTATTCAGATTCCCTTTTCCTATTTTCTGGGATTTACTTCGTAGGTGACATGGTGTTTGGATTCCCAACAGATGTTATCAGACAACTTACAGTCATACATCCGGTGGTGCGATCTAGTGGGCTAAATGGTGTGTGCGTGCGTTGGGTGGTGGAGCTACGTGATCTAAGGTTGCTTCCGTGGTAGTTTATGAGTATTCTGGTTAGCATAAACTTATTGTGACTACTCTTGCAGCGATCGTCTCTTACAAATTACATTGTGGGGCGAGCATGCAACCTCATTTGAGGACCAGATCCTTATTGAAACCATTGATAAAGATGAACGCGTTGTGATGGTTTTTGCTGGGGTGCAAGTGAAGCAATACTTAGGTGCATGCTATTTATCGTATCCTTTCCATATATCCTCTGCATTATGCCCAGTTCCTATTATAACCTATCTAGCCCATTGCCAATGTAGGTGCCACAACATGTGCGAGTGGTGATGACACTAAATGGTACATGAACATTGACCTTCCAGAAATGAACGCTTTTCATGTTAGGTAATATGATTCCCCTGCTGTTCAGCCTTTACCGATTTGCAGGGTGTGTAAATGGTTGTTGGCCTTGTCCTTAGTTTACAGGGAAGAGGCTCTGAAGTTGTGTTCCTGCCCGACGATGATGATGCAGAGGCGGGTGTTGTTGATGAAGCAGGTGCCAACAAGAAAACTATTGCCGAGCTCCTAGCATTGGATCCCCATGACAGCAATGTATTGCCTCCTTCATAGCAATTACCTATATGCACTACTCAGGTCAGGTTGCTGAAATTTGGTCTGCCCTTCCATGTAGGGTGTTCATTTCACCTGCAACGCAATCATAAGAGAAATAGATGTTTCCAATGGTTGGTGGTATAAAGGTTGCAATACATGCAAGCGGGACTGAAGGCTACTTTCGATGGCTTTGAATGCACTAACTACGATGAGGCTAAACCAGTGGTTATTCCCAGGTAATCCTTGTTTCAAACGGTACTGTCCCTCCCCACCAGACAAGGTAGCTAACTTGTTCTTGATGTGTCTTCTTCTTTCCCACCCAAGCTATAAGCTAAGTGTGATCATCGAGGATACCACTAGTTGCGTGAAAATATTTCTCTTCGGAGGAGTAGCTGAACAGGTTGTTCGGTAGACTGCCGCTGAGCTTGTTGAAGAAAGCTCATCCAATCAGATTTTGCTGCCTGCACCCCTTCGCGGCCTTGTTGGTCGAAGGTATGTCTTCCAGGTGGTTATCAGTGAGCAAACCTTTAGGACTGGGCAGCTCTGCTTCCAAGCTAGGAGGGTGTTCCCCGATCCAACGTCTGCTGAGGCTTGTGGTCCTACCGGACATTCGCCGCATGATCCTAGGGATCCCAAAGCTATGAACAAGATTGGGACATCAAGTGTTGCCTTTGGAAAAGACGACCAGCCACACGTTCCTGAGGTTCCTAACAATGCAGAAGGTGGCTCGACCCCTCCTCCTGCCCCTACCACAGTAGCTGATACCAAAACCTCATCCAGCAAGGGGAAGGAGGTACCCTCTGATGTCCATAAGGAGCATGGGTATGTACAATTGTGGACTAAGTAATCTAAATCATTTTCCATACCCATGTAGTGCACTATGGTCACCTTCCCGGGTGAAGTACGAACCATGTATGGGTGATTTGCTTATATAGTTTTTTTGCAGAACTATTCTAGGCAAGAGACCGAGGTCTGCTCGTAGGGATCTATTCCCTGCAAAGAAAGCCGGAGCAAGGTAGCTTATTCATTCTTATACTATTTTATTGTTTGGTTCCATCAGTTGGGTGACAAAGTATTTCTAATTTGCAGCGATGAGTAGGCCTACGTCCTTGGGCTCCACCATCAACCACCTATCGCTACACAACTTCATCCAATAAATCTGATGCTGTTCTATGCGCTCCGTGTTGGTGCCATAATCGGTGTTCCAGTTTTAAGTGTGTCATGTAGTGGGTAGTGTCCCGTTGTGGTATGAACTTGGCCTATGAGTCCTTACTTGTGTTGGACTTTGGAGATCCCTAGGCTCATCGTATCCATTAGTTCACTATGCCAGTTTAGTAGATAAGGATCTTTATGTCTTCGTCTTAGGTGCAGTGCCTAAACTAGGGCCTTTACCTGTCGGCCAGAGTAGCTTGGTACTGTGTTGCCACCAGCCATTTTCGATTACTGAGCTCGAAGAAATAATTTGTATGCCCCCCTGTTTGTTTTAGCTCTGTGTGTACTAGCTTCAAGTCGATTAAAGTGTTACGTCTAATTGTCTCCCTTGTGGACGTATCCAGTGCCTTGTACATTACACTACTATCTATGCAATGCGTGCACTCGCACCTTGAGTCCTATGTGGTAATAAGTTTGTGTGGTTTGATCCACATGAGGATTGTACCTCTTGGCTGTGCTCTGGTTGGTGAATGGAAAAAAATAGAAAACAGGAAAGTTTCACCATGGAGATTGTGGAAATCAGGATGATGGAGTAGGGGCGATGAACGCTGACCTGATTGTTTTGCTGCTTCTTCCGTTCAACAGTCTGCATGAACCAATTGCCCAGAAATTGGATGCCCGTCGGGTTCCTGACATAAATATATTGCCGTCGGAGGCAAGTTGTGCATGAAAGCCCTGCCAAAATTTACCAAGCATCAAAGTGAGATGTCTAGTACGTATGATGGTTGCGCTTTACCAGTCTCACCATTGCCTATGTTTAGTTGATGCCAGATCTTATTATTTAGTCTGGTCATCAGGAGATCCATTCTAGCTGCACTACCAACAACGGCCAATGCTGCTGGCAGTTCAAAGGCAATGATTTTTTTACTAATAACGGTGGTTTATACAGCTCCTAACTTGTAGAGGACGAGCCACCCACTTATTGTCCAACATATATGTTTTCTATCCAAAAGTGGCAACATGAGAGCGTTGCTTTCCCCGTTCCCACACCACCGTGGTGGCTGCGTGCCCTGTGTCCCCGTCGCCGCCTCCCTTTCTCCTGTGTTCATCCGCCTCGATTCGGCTCTTCGGACACGGTGGGAGAGAGCTGGGAACCGAGTCCTAGAAAGCATGTCCTGCTTATTTCCTTGGTGTGTCTTTGTTCATGGGCTTTAAAAGTTTTCTATATTGGAACATCAATGGGGGAAAAATTAGGTACGTACTGCAAAGGAAATGATGCAACAGATTAGTCAAACGGATATGGAATTTTAGAATCTGAGACCCCGAGAGGATAATGCATGCCACTCCATTTGTAGTCACGACCATATGTCGGTTTCCCTTCCTCCCTGCTAATTCCAACTACTTGTCTACCAGCCTTTATCGGTTGTCTCGTAAAGGCGTCACACTTTATCCTAGCTTCTATACGAGTCTTGCGACTGCTGTGACAATCTAAAGTATCATTAGCCTCACCGTTGTGTTGTTATCCACCGAATCATAGAGACAAAATTAGCTTTTAACTACCATGGGTAACAGAAAAGCAGGTGTGTATACCTGCAAGTGAATGGTTTAATCAGACAGCTCATCAGGCACTCCGGCCTCAGCTGCTGTCCAGCGTCTTGCCCATCCTCTTCTAGCTGTGTACCAGGCTGTTGGGTTCCTGCGGCCAAGAGCCGGTCGTCCCAGCTCAGCGCTCTGGCGGAGGCCGGCGTGACGATGACCTTAGGTTCCTCGATACGTCATTCTCCATCAAATCACAAAAACAGATTAGCATGTGTACCAATCATAGTTACCAAAGATCAATTGCGTGCACCTGAAAATGAATGGCCTAAACGGACAACCCATGTAGCGCTACAGCCTCGGCTGCTCGTCCGCTGCTTGCCCGGCCTCTGCTGCCTGCGTACCCGGCTGCCGAGTTCCTGCGCCCAAGCGTCAGTCGGCCCTAGCTCCGCGCCCAAGCCGGGTGCCTGTCTGCCGGTCCAGGCCCCGGCCCGGCCGCGCTGCTGCCCCCTACCACCTGCCGGCGGTCACCTCCAGGCGGAAGCCGCGCGCTCGCACCCCTGGTAGGTTGGGCCCTACCCTGCCTGGCAGGCCGGCCGATGGCTGCTGCCGCGCGCCCGCGCCATCGTTGTGTCGCCGTATCCGGAAGCCGGCCGTGGGCGCACGGCGATGCCGCCGAGCGGCGAGTCGGGATAAGCGGTCTGTGGGATTGTTGCGTGGGCCGTGCTGTGTAATGTCTAACTGGGCCTGAAGAAAGCTAAGTGCCTAGCGTCTGCTCTCTGCTCCCAAGTGGATGTGCTAAGGCCAGAAGAAAGGCCAAGCTGCTAGAGTGGCTGTGCGAGACACCTCCCGATAGCCTGTTCGTTTAGCTGTGGCTTGTCGTAAACGATCGTAAATTTTCAGCCGGAACAGTATTTTTCTCTCACATAAACTAGCCAGCAGCACTTCTTCACGAACCAGCAACGATACGAACCAGCCAACCGAACAGGCTTACCTACGCATGCAACGCAACGCATGCAAAGAAAATCGCACATAATACTACCTTGTCTACGTGCCTACATACACAGCGTGTGAGTCAGCACGTCATAGCAGCCCTGCAATTAGTTGGAATCAACGCAAAGGGCGCCGTACCTACATGCCACAACACAACTACCTTTCGATCGGTACAATTTGCAGGGTAAGTCCGAAAAATGTACTGATTATTTCCCAGGAAAAACATCTTCATTAAAACTCAGTGATGGAGCTGACTCTGGTGGTAAGTTCATCATGGTTCTCCTAGACGAACAAAACAAACATCAAAATATCCGTACTGGAGGTGGTAAACAGGTACCCATATTTCTAATGGAGCACAAGTAATCACCTTAAATATCATATATCTCTATGTGAACCAAATTGTGAAGCCAAGCCCAACAACTTCCATCACCTGAGGAATCTGCTCATCCAAAACAATGATCATTTTGTTTGGGGGGGTTGGGGGGTGTTATCCATCAAATTCCCAGTCGTTGGTCAAATCACAGTAACACTTTAGTTGGCTCAAACTATCAATGATCTCAATTTTGTATGGTCTCGGTGATAGTTACCTACTGCTATTTCAAGTATCACATATGCAGAGAAATGAGAGGTAACCAAAGGTACTGAATCGAGTGCAGAAACCACAATTGATGATATCCAAATTGCAACCACAGCAGATGTGCCATATACGAGAACAGAATATGATTTGTCAGAATCCAACTGCACAAAAATGGTGCTTAGAAATTAGAATTACATGTAACTGGTAAGCCATCAAAAAAGCATCCTTGCTTGATCCATCGTATTGAATCAGGAATTGCAAAAAACCAGGGGTTACTATTTGGTCCCCATCCGTAACCAACTAGGTTGACCGGGACCAGGAAATTGATAATGATTTGATAAATTTGAAGTTCAGCTTTCGATTCTTGGTTTAAAAAATTTGAGTAAAACCTTTCTTGCTTGTACTCAGACTGATTGATGTATGTTAGTGTAAAACTAATAATAGTGTGCATGACCACCAACCTTTGTCATACTTGACATCCCTTCAGATACCAAGATTTGCTGTGTTGGAGATCTAAGTGTTTACATGCACAACTCTACTGTCAGCAGATGTTTACACATCCTTGCTAAATGAACAGCGGACATGCAGAACTTTACTATCAGCAATTTTGCATGCAATGTCCTTTTCTCTTTACATACAAGCATTTGCTATCGTTAAGCAGGTCCACAGATAAATGACCAAAAGGTATTTACATGCATAAATCCGATCAGCCAATTTTAGAACAGACCGCCACGTCCAGGATCATAGTATTAACAACACATGTAGGCCCTATTCGCTTCTCTTATAATCCGTCTTTTTCAGCTTGTTTTTTTCAGCCAGAACAGTGTTTTTCTCTCACAACAAATCAGCCGGAACAGTGTTTCGGCTTATTTTTTCAGCGAAGCGAACAGGGCCGCAGATACATAAATGGACAGCAGGTATTTACATGCGCGAATTTACATACAGAGATTCATTACTTATACATTTGAGAACAGGCCACCATGGCCAAAAAACATAGTATTACTAACACATGTAAACACCTATTATGCGGGCCCTTGCTTCCATTCTTAGAAATGAAATTAGGCCTTGCCCACGCATCATTTGCGTGCTGAAAAGCTAAACATATGCATAGCATACCAGCAGTGCACGCGCTCAAGTGGCCCATGCGATGTAGTAGCCCGGTCCCTACCTAAAACAGAATCTAAGTTGCGGCATCCATATATTACAAACGTTGAATGACATGCGGCGACATATCTGATTACAATAGTATGTTCTCCATAATGGCCCTCATCTGTACGCTCCTCCTCCCCCACTGCGTATGGCTCAATAAGATGGCGCGCGTATCGGGCGCCCCTTGCGTGATGTCCTCGGAAGCGCTGCGACCTTATTGAGTGAGCAGCTAGATTCAGCTCCATCCTCCAGCTTGAATGGGCGCTTGGGCAGCCCAACGTCATGTGCCGTGTGAGTTGCAGTCACTTCCTACATAACAATGACTCAAAGAAATGATCACCAAGCTTAAGACTATAACTGTTTTTTTGAAAACAAAAGAAACAGGAACCTACGTGTTTGCACCCAATGGAGCAAAACCTATATGCACTCTTGAGTCTCCGTTTGCAGCCAACACATGCAGACATCATGAGGTACCGAAGCTTGGGCCTAAACACGGAGCCTTTATTACTAGACCATTTCTTGAGGTAAACCACTTTATACCCGTTACAAACGTACTGTTGCACCTCAGATATGTCAATGAGACTCGACACATCTCGTACACGTACCACGTCTCTCGTTGCTTTTTTGAGCACCTACACGATGAGTTAGGCGGTTATTCAATTAAACATGAGCTACTTAGGGATGGCCATAAAGGAAGGCTTAGGGTTGTCTATAAAGGGCGAATCCTAGAACCTGTAGGGTCCGGTGGGATACATGGTCTACTCGGCAATGTAGGCACAAAGCTTCTTGATGTAGTCCTTGGCAATCCAGGCAGATGTAGTTATAGGCTCTATGGTGCAGTGGGCATGGCTGGCAAAACTGGTTGCCGAGCAACGCTGCCATGCACTCAGCACTTAGCATGCTGCACAATGTTTGTTCTAGACTCCAATAAGGGGACTTGATTCACAGGATGCACGAACTGTCTGCGCACTGCGGTCCTGAGAATGGCTACTTAATGGACTTGGGTGGCATTGCTATATTGGACAAACTAGACTGCACCATAAACAACAGTGGTATACTAGACAACCTATAATGTCTCATAAATGTGGACTCAGGAAGGGATTTATGGCCTGCCCAAGTGGTATACTGGGCAGCCTGTACTGTGCCACAAATGTGGACACAGGAGGGGAGTTATGACCTACCTAACCGTACCTTGTCCTATTTCTCACAGCCACCTGCATGTTGTGTTCCTGTTTCTCGTTTCGTCTGCCTCATGCAAGGCATTAGATGCGCTATAAATTCCTGCCACCGACAGTAAATTTCCTACATGCAGGGGAGTAGCTGATAGTAAATTTTTTGCATGCAAAGGAATACAGTAGCTGATAGTAGCTTTCCTGCGTGTAAAGGAGTAGCTGATAGTAAATTTATATATAAGGGAAGAAGACACATGTGGTGTAAATTTCTCCTACCATAGTAACTATCCTACCTGGGAAGGGCAAATGAATTTTTTTGTCCTTTTATGCATGGCCCATAGATTGTTCATACACTTCATTGGATGCGTCTTTTTTGTAGTCCTCAGACCCTCCACAGGGACACATTGATTGCATATGGGGCTTCCTCTCGCCGACCAAGAAAGAGGCAGCATGGCCTATCGATGGAACTAAGTCGTAATTGGTGAACCCAATTCCTAACCCACTCTACCCATTTAGCTCTATGGACAGGCCATGATGATGGCTTCTAAATATCGCATCCACCAAGCTCTGATGCAAGGGTTTACAAGCTACATTAATGTATTGTTATATATGTTTCTTTGTGTGTGTGTGTGCAGGTCATGACACCTTGCCGAATGAGTGTGGGCCTACAAGATAGGTTCCTATTAACTGTTGTCGTTTTTTGTGGCTGAGGCTTCCACCATTGACCATTAAGTTAGTACACGAGCTGATCAATGGAAGTAATAGAGCAACTAAGTAAGTGAAATATGGCCATGCATCTGCACTACCATCAGTAGGGTGAAAGGTCTAATACACAAGGGGTACCTAATGTGTGTTTTGTCATGGTGTGGATGGATGCATGTCGTCGGCCAAAAATGTAGTTCTTTGTGCACGCGTGCACATAGTGAAACCCACACAAACTCCTAAAAACCTATCTAGGGTAGGCACCCAAACCTATCTACGGTATGGGATAGCTGAGGTGCACCTACTACACACTAACACAGACTCCTAAAAGCTTACGTAGGGTAGGAGGCGGCACCTAGAAGGACCCTCAAGTGACCCTGCCAGTGGACAAAAGGTACAACTCGTGTAATCGCAATCACGCATGCACCCACTCTGGCCTAACGTGTTCGTAGCAATGCACTGCATCCGGCATTGGTATTATGCCCTGCCAGATTGGTGGCGTGCCTGAGGTGCTTCTCATTGAAGGTACCTACTGTTAACAATACCAACATTTACTCAAGTAGCCCATCCTTGTCGTGCATGTAGTTCACCTACCCATGGGTTCATGTCCATCGGCAATACTACACCTGCACAGGCTTCTCTATTTATATGGCAGGTTCCATGTCTAGGACTGCACCGGCAGTCTACAAGCAGGCATAGGTCAGTAGTAGGTAATTCAGCCTTCCAAATTTCTCCTTGTGATAGGTTCCTAGTATAGGTACGAAAATAGCACTTGATGTGGTCCATGTGCTAGGCGATCGTCGAGTAGATAAATTACAAGAACATACATTGTTAAACCATTAATGTTACTTTCAGCAACTTTATCTTATTTGGTCCTCTTTTCAGAGCTTAGCATGTGCCAGTGTGAATTTTTATTTGGAACAAATATACCTACAAACATGAAGTCGTAACTATATTTGCTTTTGTTTTAAATCTAAAAGCTATGTGGCCTATGTATGCACCAGTGTATGTTTTATATCTCACAAAGTAGGTTCCCACTCATCTAGCAGGAACATGGATAAGGGTAAGAGTGCCATCGAGGAACCAGCGCCGCCATTTCCATTGGATGGCTTGGATGCCCATGACCCGGTGCTACCACTTCCATCGGGTGGTTTGGGTGCCCATGTCCCCGTGCCACCACTTCCATCGGGTGGCTTGGGTGCCCATGTCCCCATGCCACCACTTCCATCGAGCGGTTTGGGTGCCCATGTCCCCATGCCCCAAGTATTACTTTATTTAGTTGGCTTTGAATGAAGCATGATGGTATTGTGTTACCCCGTACGGCCATTCGCTAACACTATTCGCAACATGACACCGCTATTTGTGCACCGTGATTAGTTGTGCTACAACCGCTCATGTGCGTAAATGAGTTCAGGTGGTAGCTTAATTCCCTGGGTCCACCTATACACGCGAAGATGTTCTGACTCTTCATATTTGCTTAACTTTGTTGTAGGATCCGGTTTTACTTGACATATCACGCAAAAGCATGCTAAGACAGATCCTTCCCAAGATAGGCACGGTTATTTGCACCGAGGGAGCAGTTAAGGTGAATAGTAAGAAAACGATGGCCTAGCTCAGCATTGAGATTCGTTCCAAACCGGGCAGCAAGGGCTTACCAGAAGTTTAGACTTTCCACAATGCCCCTTGCATGACCGAATATGAGGCACAAGAAAGTGTTTCTGAGCAAGCAATCTGCTATTTTATAGCAAGGCTGAATATTTGCATCAATAATCTGACTTATCCTGCCTTTAAGGAAATGTACAAGCAACTGAACCACTTCATGTCCTGGTCCTAGCTTGTTCAGACCAGGTATGATATGCTATGCATACAGACGAATAGCCTATTAAAGTCTCATAAAAAACTGCTTGACCACCTCGGCTCCATCTGTTCAAGCTATGGTGATATCCTTTCATTAGCGACTCCTCTTACGTCCATTGGAGCAGAGCCCTCTCCTGGAACAGACCCACGGTATGTCCAGCTTGTCGAACAACTATTTAGACTTGTGCTGGAGAACACCCCTATGTACATCCCTTCTGGGAGTCTTTAAAGGTATGCATGCTCCTTGGTTTGTGCCAGTTTCCAACCACTCTTTTGTTTTCTTCCAAATGACTCGCTAACCTGTACTTATGCACTCCCTGGCAGGGACACAATCACCAGAGCTCTCTAGGAAGTCTGGAGGTACTACGTCTAGAGCCCTATGCTATCCTAGCAGTCTCTTGAGAACGTTGTAACCTAGTACTATGGCACAATGCTATATACCATCCAACGAATATTCCATCTCTAATACCAGCACATGTGCAGCTAGAAGCCCATGGCTCCTTCTGTCCACCTAGAGTCCCGGTCTCCAATATGTTATTTAGCAGTGTTAGTCTCCTATGCTATTCTAGCATGTACGTTATTAAGTACCTATGTGTGTACCTTTGGTTGTGTGTATTCTCGCATATGTAATGTCCAATGTCCTTGCTTGCCGCCTTGAGATAAATATATGTGTTGGGTGTTTGTGATGGCATGTATTCCATATTGGAACAACAGGAATGTTCCCTAATCTAGATCTATTATCTGGTAATATGTCAAACTACATTGAAGCCTGGACAATGGCAGTTCATTTTAGTGGTGATCTAATCAGATGTTTAAAAATACAAGAAAGCGGAACAACTAATTTGACGTCGAATGAAACACGCTCAGTACACCCACACCTAAAACCTTTATCAGAGCATCACTAACCTTGTGTGCTAATAAACACTGTGGTGTAAGAGGTGCAGGTCTGAATGGCTGGCAGGTAACAAGCATGGTAACAAGAACAAACCCAGAAAACTACGCTTGTCCAGCAAGTAAAATAGCCTATAGAATTCTGAAATGGTACGTGTATGCATTTGCTACCTAAGAAGAGAATCTAGCACAACCACACCAGTAGGTTCAGGTTCGACTCGGTGCTTACAAAACATCAAAATATGGCCGCCTCCATTTTTTACCTTCGTACTTCACTAATTGACCAGTCAGGTACCAACGCACCGGTCTATCTCTGGCCGCGCGTTTAAAAACACACCCTCTATCCTGTTCATCTCCACTCAACACCACCGCTCTACCCTCGCTCAAGTTTCTTGCACACTACAGGTGATGAGCTATGCCCACAGCAGCCGCGCCAACCAGCAACGTGGCACTAGCGGGGAGGGGACGTTCCCAGCGGCACCACGGAGGGCATCCGGCTATGGTGCCAACAATGTCCACTCGCGGTCACCCACAGAACGCCCTAGGCTAGACTGGCATGCGAGAGCGGAGTTGGGGCAGGTGGGCTATAGAGATCTGCATCCCACACACCCGACTCAGGCTATGGATCGGCAGGTTTTGGCATGCCCTTGAGGCGGCCCTGGCCTATGATGCCGCCATGTTCTACTTCTATGGTGAGTGCCTCCCTAGACAATGCAAGTTCAACTTCCCGGCCGTCCAGCGTCCTGCCAACCCTGACCACCTTCGCATCCACCTCACCATAGCCACCATCAGGGCGATCGCTGCAGACTACAGCCGAAGGTGTGCTGTGTTCCTCGCACCCCTCGTGTGTCGTGTAGTACTAGGAGCGCTGTCGACACCACCTCTGATGGCGATGGTGCCAGGTACTGATGGTGTTGGTGCCACCGTCGGTGTTGAGGCAGCTGCCCTAACTGTTGACCATCATGGGAACAACAAGAAGTATTTTTTTAGCTGCCTAGGCAATGAACAATTGTTTTGAGAGGGACCATCCCTTGGATTTGTAGTTTCCTTTCTGGTGAGAAATAGTTCTTCGTATGCTACACCCACTATCCATTATTGTGTTATGTCCAATGAGAATTAGGTGTGTGTGTGTGTGGTGTTAAGTCCAATCGATCTATTTGTTGACTGTAATTGTGATCACGCCTGACGCTGCCAATTTAATCCCTACCATAAACACCTATTGGAATGGTAAATACAAATATGCGCAGCACCAAAATTCACCCAACACCTACTAACATGGGGGACAAAACCAGTTGATTTAGCTAGCGTTTTTGTAAAATTCGAAGCAAGAGGAACTAGAAACTTACATGAGCACCTACAGGGGGTGGCGAGCACTGATGGGGTCATGGGGTGGCCTTCCCCTTTGAGCCTCCGTGCACAACGGCCACCGATTAGCGTTGCCTCTGTGTGTCACGCCGCCGCCAACCCTAGCTTCAGTATGCAACCACAACAGCTGGTTCTTACCTCCATGCGGAACCACCGTCGCCGGTCGTGGTTGCCTCGCCTTCGGGGTAGAGAGATAGGGCGCTAGCACACCACCGCGCTGGGGAGCCGCCGCGCCGATATAGGCCGTGCGCTCTTGTTTGCCAGCTCACTCTTGTTCTTGTATATTCAACTGACAGTTCACAAATTCCGCTTTTTCAAAATGTTTGACAGATAAAGTGAAAATTAACATAGTCTCATGTACAGTATCTGAGCAATTTTCTGGATACATTTGTCACGAGATGTTGATTTTCAAAAACATCGACGAAGCTTACTTGCAACATGGTAGGTTTTTCCACAATTTCTATAGCCTTGTACTTGAGATGCACACTGAAACTGAGCGCTCTGCTTGAGTTGACATTCAGAGATCAAATTGTTAAATATCTACAACTACTAATTGATCTATTAATATAGGAACTGCAGACTGCTAAATCCTATTTTGCACAATGCAAACAATTTTGACCATTTTAGGATTCTACATTTAGGCAAGTTTGCAGCAATCAAAATTCAGAATAAACCATAAGATGCAACATGAAAATTCAGTTCTAGGTTTCATGTCTCCTGTCCTGATGAATTATTGTAGATAAGATAATACTACATTGCAGGCTATACAACAATTTAAGGACTAAATTTTGATGGTTAAGGTACAAACCAAATTTGAGTCAAAAGTAAGCGGTTTCTGCTTGCTAACCCAAAGCAGAAAACCCTGAAATATAGAAATAAACAGAAATTTCAAACAAATTTGAGGGCTGAGAGTGGAGGTACATTGTGGTGATGGCAAAGTAATAATTGTTACCTTGTCTTTATAGAGTTCAACAGGTGGACATAGAGCCAATTGGAAGTTCTGTCGGATCACTGAAAAAAAGTAATCATACCAAGCTATGACAAGTAGAACTAAGAAAGACAACAGAAAAGCAACTCATAAAGAAGCACAACTGCACAAGTAACAAAAAGGTAGGTGTTCTTATCATCAGGAAGGGATAGCAACTTGCAACAGGTGGCTTCACATGATGGGAGAAGCTAATTTCTTTTTCCCTTCTTGATAATTATTTTCTCTGTTTTTGAAATTCACAACCTTCTTATTACTTAGAATTTTTCTCTATTTTAGAAGCTGAGTTATACTAAAGACCATTTCGTTTTCTCATGCAACAAACAATATGATTGTTTTAGTTTTCTCAGCAACCAACCTGATAAAATAAAATCAAATACCTTAAATTGCGCTGGTATCTGATGATCGATGCATCCACTATGCAACATTCAGTTAGCTAATAACTGTTTATTATAAACTCTGAATGCATATGGGCCATATAGATTCTCATTAGCTAAGACTGACTGGACTGTACAAGTTGCCAATTTGAGGTTCACTGACGACTTCAGGTGAGTTATGAAGGCAAAATAAAAATAGCTATCCTGTCTTTACAAATTTCCAGGTTTTAGGTTTCCATTCAACCAGCGACAAACAATTTGAGGTCGACTAGAAGCATCGATTCAAATAGTTTGGCGCTTTATAGCGTCAGCAGAATACACAACAAAGTCAGCCCATGATGCTCTTTTTCAGGGTGCTGTTAGCTTTGGGCCTTACGAACGTATTTGGAAAACATGGGCCCCTCCAAAGTGTCAGTTCTTTTTGTGGACGGTTGCTCATAATCGCAGCTGGACAGCAGACAGATTGGTCCGGCGCGGCCTTCCCCATCCAAGCGAATGCCCATTGTGTGACCAAGAAGATGAGGACATTCAACACCTTCTCATTGGCTGTGTGTTTGCAAGACAGTTTTGGTATTCTCTTTTGCATCGTGTTGTACTCTCTATTCTCACCCCACAAGCAACAAAACTCTCCTAGGAGGACTGGTGGATGAAAGCAGAAGCTGCTGTAGATGGTGACAGAAGGAAAGGGTCGAACACCCTCATCCGCTTGGTGCATGGACCATTTGGAGGCATACAAATGATTGTGTTTTCAATGAAGCCACCTCCAGACCGGACACAACGCTGTTCCTTGCAAAGGAAGAAGCCGAGTTATGGTGTTTGGTAGGAGCGAAGGGCCTCTCCCTCCTCACTGCCAGGGGGGTCTCTTAGGGGCTGTTGGTTTTGGTCCGGTCGTTTCTTTTAAAATTTTCAGGTGGTCAGTTTATCAAGTTTTTAGGAGGTGCGTATGTGTGTCTAGGTCTATGTACGACTCTTTCTTTTCCTTTTAATGTAATGATACGCAGCTCTCCTACGTGTTCGAGAAAGAAATATATGCTCCACCGTATAAATTGGAAGCTGTATAAATTTAAGTGTAAATTTGGAAGGTGTATAAGTTCTCTGTGGTCCTAATTGAACATATAACTCTGTTCTATCCAAATGAGTTCATAATTTAGAACTTCTCACTGTCTGACAAAGAGTACGGAAATAAACATCACACAAACCACTGAATAATTGGCAAACTCAAGTGGGTTACCAAAACCTTTTGTTTTATATTTGTTTTTTACTATTTAGCTTGGATAAAAATTGTTACAAAAAACGTGAATAAAGATAAGTGATAGGCATGACTAAGTTTGAGATGGCCAATAGGGCATCAGTATAAGTATTTATCACTTTTACAGGTGGAGCAGCATTCCAGGAATCTCATAGCTATCTTGTGACAAATTTAAGGAATTATGTATTGTGTAGATATCAGAGACACAAGCACAAAAGAAAATATTAAAATAATTATTCTGAAACAATGATAAGATTGCATAGGATACACATACATGCTAACAAGTATTATTGGGGGCAGCGAGACTAGAAAACTACCTTCTAGATGAAAAATGGCCTTCTGAAGAAGCAAAGCCGTCACCTGTACTGATCTTCTGAGACGTTTTCTTTTCCTTATTCCCATTACCATCAAAGTTTTTCTCCACTTTGAACTCACATGAATCCCCATCTAGGACCGGTGACTCATCGCCAGAAACTAAAGAGACACCTGAGAGCTTCTAACTGCATATTGATTATGTTTTACTCCTTCATTCATAGGAATCCACAACTACTTCACTGCTCTATTTTCCTTATCTTAATAAAGCCAAAAATGAGAAGCAAAGGATAAGTTAACTCAAATCTAGTTTTCTGACACACTAAAACCCGCAGGTTGGTATGTTAGTCTGTTGGTGTGTGCTCTACTGCAAGACTGGAATAAAAATATAATAAAAAATTAGAGCTTCAGCTGCATTCCATCAAGCTCACCAAAACGAGCTTGTCGCCTGTAACATCCCGGCCCAAGGCTTAACAGGATTAATAGGATACTCATACCAATAAGTTGCAACTTCTTTTCCGGAAGCCCATCTGCAAATAACTCCGAGGTTAAGCGTGCTTGGCCTGGAGCGATAGGTGACCGACCGGGAAGTTCTTCCCGGGTGCGCACGAGTGAGGACAAAGTGCGCAGAAAAGACCTTAGTTGGTCTGTGAGGACAGTCTATATCCTAGAGAAGCTGTCAGATGTAAGTGGGCCCGGCCTCGGAGAGGCGGGACGTTATAGAATGGTATCAGAGCCGACTCTCGCGGTTTCATGGGCGCATGTGTCGCAGTTGCGCAGGCATGGTGTGCATGGCTAGTGTGGATCCGGCGTGGTCACACAGCATGGCACATGCGCTGGCTCTGGACACACGGACGTGGCCAAGAGAGGACGCTCCTGGCTTGGGATTGATCGACGAGGACGTCGATCTCTTAAGGGGGTGAGGATGTAACATCCCGGCCCAAGGCTTAACAGGATTAATAGGATACTCATACCAATAAGTTGCAACTTCTTTTCCGGAAGCCCATCTGCAAATAACTCCGAGGTTAAGCGTGCTTGGCCTGGAGCGATGGGTGACCGACCGGGAAGTTCTTCCCGGGTGCGCACGAGTGAGGACAAAGTGCGCAGAAAAGATCTTAGTTGGTCTGTGAGGACAGTCTATATCCTAGAGAAGCTGTCAGATGTAAGCGGGCCCGGCCTCGGAGAGGCGGGACGTTACATCGCCTTTAACCTCTATGGTGCTAAAGGGTTGTGATACATCTTATTCCCCCTCTACTCTTTCTAAAGTCACACCCTTCTAAAATGATTAAATGCACTTTTTTGCTAGTGAACTTAGCTGTGCCATCAAAATTCAGGAGTTCTCCAGAGACTATATGAATTAAAATCATAGCAAAGCATGATGAAAAAGCAGACATCGATGAGCTGCACTTGACATGATATGGTGCCAATACTGAAGGATAATTTCAGAGCTCTCTTTCACCTTTGTGTAAGAGTAGACAGTGTGAGACACCAATTTGGTATGAACAGGTGAGAGCTTCTAATTGCAGGTCCATGACAGGTGCATATCACTTGGATATATTGCGAAGGATTCTCAGGCTCCAGATTGCATTACTGACAATGCGGCCAAACAATACCAAATCCAGAATCAGATTCTTAGATGAACAAAGCTAAATGCTGCCTACGATTTTTAGGCTCCATATTGCATTACTGACAATATGTCCAATGATTTCCTCATGCCTGCAGCTTGATTTTATCCAGCTCCTTCATTTAGTCAATTGCATTGCCCAGGATCGATGTCATGTCCATCTACTGGACACAACGAGTGGATCCATGTCCTGTCCATCTATTCGGCACAACGAGTAAGCAACAAGGTACATTTCATCAATTGAAAGACATTTCTTGGTAGAGACCAAAAAGATCAAAAAAAGGAGAGTTTTTCCTTACTTCACTGATCTTGGGCAGTCGTTGGATAGGTTGCCATTGAAGTCTTCTAGTGGTGGCAGCCATCAGGTTCTGCTCTCTAGCCTCCCCTCTTGGACTCCGTGTAGTCTGTAGCGAGGTGCCGCTGCCAAGCACTGCTCATGGCAGGGACGCCGCGATGGGCGACCTCATGGGGCACCTAGGAGGCGAAGATGGCGAGAACGAAGAGGCCGCAGTAGGTGATGCGTGCGAAGCCATGGCCGATGCTATTGACATCCTTTGGGAGCCGGCTGTCTTCACTCGGTCCAGCGTCGTCTTCACTTGGCAGTCATCGTGGAGGTCACGCCATGACCCATTCCTACGCAGGGCCGCCACCGCATCCAACTACGCAGGACCTATTTTGCTGCCGATGAGCCCCACGTCCGTGACTACGATGACGATATCAGCGGTAACAATGCACCCTCGCATCACCACCGCCGCCAACAGAGAGACCGCCCAGACCACCACCAAAGGCCCGATTCGCCCTCGTCCCTGCCGGATCGGGGCACCGCTGTCAGTGGAGGCGAAGAGGAAGTGGAGCGACCGGTGTCGTGGGGAATCGAGCGGGTGGGGCAGGCGGCGGGGAGTCGCGCGGACGGGGAGAGGCGGAGTGGCAATGAAGCGGGGGTGTGCGAGGGGGAGGGGAGTGATTAGAGCCGATCCAAATCGAGCGAGCCGGAGTGGACACACCTCGCAGCCGAGGGAGGAGCCGAGGAGTCACCTCAGATGACGTCTTGGTGGCGGCGCACCGCCTCCTGGGTGGTGTGGACGCGCAGCACCACCTCGCCGGCGACTGGCACCGCGGCGCGCTCCGCTGAAGGGAGTAGGGCCATGGATCGCACGAGGAAGGGAGCAGTCGCCGCGATGAACCTAGTGCCGCGCGGCGTTGTTTCCTTCTAGGAGATCCGCGATCAATGAGAAAATTGTTATTATAGGACGCGAAACAATGGGCTTCGTTATTATAGGACTCCAATCGTCGACTTCGCTAAAACGACACTCGAAACGTTGTCACTTTATTTTACATGACATTTGGTGTATTTCATGACTTTGGTAATCAAAATACATGTATTTTTCTTCTTAATTGATTCTTTTACCCTTCTGGTCTCATGTATCCTTTTGCATGAGCCCGACGTTCATTTCATCTTCCGAGGTTTCGTCTGACCGCCGCCCCCACCCAATCCTCCTCGCCGCCCATGGAGGAGACGAACTCACCCCCACCAGATCCAGAAGGGCCGCCGGCCGCCTCTGCCCTTACCACGCTGCCCTCAGGCGTGGCCGCGTTGGTCGACCCTGGCCTGGCCGCCTGTGCCCTAGTCACGCTCCCTACTGCTCGGCCTTCAGGCATGGCCGCACCGGCCGGCTGTGGCCTGGCTGCGCCGCCCTCTGGTGCGGCAGCACATTCACATCGCCGGTAGCCGCTGCACATCCATCCATCCGGCAGGGGGCGATCGAATTCAGATCTCGCGAGGATGCAAGGCGGCAGAAGCATCATCGAGCTCGCGAGGAAGGTGGCGGCCTTGGCAAGGACCGAGCGAGCGGCGCGGTTGGCGGCCATGCGTCCGGTGCAAAACTACTGCGGCGTCCAGCAGCGCAAAAACAGGTACTACTCCGTGATCCAGAACATCCACACCCGGCGTCTGGTGTGGCTTGGGTCGTACAAGACCACCGAGGAGGGCGCGTACACGTGGGATGCGGCCGCGAGGGTGACGCGCGGTCAAATGGGGAAGCCGCTCCAGCCCCCAGACCAAGGGGCCCCATGTATGTACGATGTATATACGTATTGACATCCACCTTGAAAGCTAGTAGCTGCTAGTGCTAGAAAGTTGCAGCCCGTAATAACAAGCTAGTAGCTGCTAGAAAGTGCCAGACCAAGGGGCCCCAGGTATGTTATGTCAAAAATAGTCTTCCAGAAATGAGAAACGAAGACAAAAAAAGAGTAAGAAGAAATAAGTAAATGAATTAATGAGTCAGAGAGTATCCATTATAAATCTTTTAAGAGTCACACAAGCTAAGAAATCTATATGAAACAATTTTTTTGCCAACCCAGTTAAGATAGAATTCTTGTGATTGATTGGCTCCTTCCTCGATACGGCGGTATAAACATCTTGCGCACTCTCTTTATATTACCGTAAACTAGTTATCAAGCTCTTTAGTGTAGCTAGTTGTGAGAGCTTGTTAGTTTGGTTAGTGTGGCTTTTTAGTTAGCCTTTGAGAGCACACTAACTTAGTATAGTGACATAGCCATTGTGTGGTTAGAAACTATAAAAACTAGAATTGTGTTAGGTGGCTTATATTTTTAGTAGGCTAGCGCAACACTTGCTTCGCCTCATAATTGTCTAACCTTTTTGCTAAGTGTTGTTGTAGAAATTTTTAATAGGCTATTCACCCCCTCTAGCCATTAGGACTTTTCACATATGTAACCCGCCATCGGGGAGTTGACCTAGAATAGTTTGTGCATGACTACTACTCGGTCAATAGATTAAGGGCTGCTTATGGAAGAGAGATTGAGCCGATGACAGATAAAACACAATGGCCACAAGTTGACCTACCATTTTTAGTTGGTGCACCTCTTGCTAAACTACCTGTTGGACGACGAAGGAAACTAAGAATGAAGGGATGGATGGAAGGTGAACACAGGAAGAAAGGTTTCAAAGATGATGAATTTATCAACGATAGTGAAGGTGAGAAGGGATGTGACAACGATGCAGCTCCAACTAATGAAAAGGGAAAGAAAATGATCAGAGGACCTATGACTTGCAAAAAATACAGAGAAAAAGGTCATAGGCAAGCTAGTGCCAAGTGCCAAGTGCCCACTCAATGGAACCGCAAAAAGAGGTATGAACTGATTTTCTTTATCTAGAAACTTGAACGTAAATGTCAATATTAATTTATTTGATTACTTGTAAGAAGCGTAGGCAACCTAGGAAGAATGTTACAAAAGCTGCATCAGCAGAACCTAGCACCCTACGGAGGCCGACTAGAGAAGAAATCATACAGGATAGTCCAGGAAGGGTCACAAGAAGGTAAGGAATATTAAGACATTTATCGTACACTAATTCTTTCCATACATCTAATTGTGGTATCGTATTTATATGCAGCAAGCTTGCGATGTTATTAGGAGAGGGCACATCTTCACAAACCGACAACACTTGTCCCATGAGGATACCTACAGCAGCAGCACCAAAAAAGATGACTTCGAAAAGAAAGCTACACATTGGATGAATTATTTTAGCAGTGATGAGATGTAAACTCATGATTTATTTGATATGACTTGAATCTTATTTGGAACAATATTATGATGTGAGATAAATTCATGTGTACTTAATATTGTGTTATATGTCCAGAATTTTACTCTAATTATCTGAGAATTTTTACTGTATTTTTTTGAATTTTAATAATGTGTGACATACCCCGGTGACGGCGGCAGCCGTCAGCCAGCCTACCCAGGAGTATCAATATTGGTATAAGAAGCAAGTAAATTAAAGAGGATACCTGACCGCAGAATATGGCCGGCCGCTATAGTACGTATATGGACGGCAAGAGATGATCTAGTAATGGCGACAAGCATGCCAGCTAGCCTGCCCAGGCGGCGGCGGCGGCAAGCCTGCCAGCCAGGCAGGCCAGGTTGCTGCGGCGGCGGTAGCAGCCAGCCTGCCCAGGCTAGGCGGCGGCGGCAGCAGCCAGCCAGCCCACACACCTGCCTGTCCACTCTTAGGTGAATATGACTGAAGGGCAATACGGTCATCCAATGGCAAAATACATGTATTTGAAATGAGAAAAGTGATTAAAATGATCAAATGTCATATAAAACAAAGTGCCAACGTTTCAAATGTCGTTTTAGCGAAGTCGACGATTGAAGTCCTATAATAGCGAAGCCTATTGTTTCGCGTCCTATAATAGCAATTTTCTCGTGATCAACGCCACGGGGACGAGGGCGCACTTGGCGATCCCACCTTCCTTCTCTTCGCTCTTTTTTGCGCAGCGTACGATGAACCCCAAGGGAAAGACGACTCAACACAAATCTGGCACTAAAAAATGTTTCAGTTTTAGTTTTTTTTACTTGTAGGAGATAGTAGATAATCAATGGATTTGGTGATACGCTGACGCGGTAGGTCTTCAGGAGTTGTTGGTGGGCCGGATGGCAATAAGTCGTATCTGTGTGTATAGGCTGCTTTGATCAGTGCGATGCTGATAGCAGTGTGCAACCTTAGGCCTACAGCCTTCTCATCATGGGAAAAAAGAGAAACTTAGCTCTACAATGGCATATATGTGACTGCGTGCTAATTTTTTTTGGCCCAAATATCTACGTGCTAAATTATTGCCCGGATATATTAGATATGGTCGAGACGACTCATTTGCAGCTGTATGTGGACCCTAGCTCGGGTAGTCAAATATGTATTTATTAAACCATTTGGTATCCCAAACAATTATATAGATTTACACCACTATTCATCTGGTGAATCTACGAAATAACTTTAGTATTGCGATGGAGGTTATATGTTCCTAGGTTCACTCCGAGAAATGTTTTGATAGTATCTATTCCGAGTATTGGGAAACAAAGGACTTAAATTAATGGTACAAAATCAAAACATTTGCCTTAGAACAAAGGCACTATGACATGTATAAAAAATAGGGAACTCCCCTTGCGTCGAAGGCGTGGTCGGTGCTGACATTTTAGATAGGTCAGTGGGATACGCATACAAAAGTTGTGTACGGGCCATATGCCCTCAGAATTTGAATAAATCCGTGAATGAGTTCGCGGTGACTAGACCGAACCCTGTTTAGGGGCATACCGGGCTAAATTTAGCTAATACGCGCGCGACAAATATGTGTACCTTGCTTCGAAGACGAGTATGGGAGGACACAGTGGTAGCAGGCATATAACCATACAAATGCATTATCGCTGCCATATATATGGTCTAAGTACTACCACGTGAAATGGTTCCACATATAATGATAGCCCACGGCAGAGTCAGTAAAAATAATATTGCATATTACAGCCGCCATAGTATCCCTCATAAATGTTAAAGTGTAGCCTGTCCAAACTTTATTTAGTTATTACTGACAAGGAACTCACATGGATAACCAGCACTGGTACTATGCTAGCTACGTAAAAACTTAACCACAATGACAATTGCAAAGGACCTCGCATCACAATATAGCTGGTATAGGAATTACGCCGTTATTTATTTGGTGAATGTAAGAAATAACTTAATCATGCATAGTCAAGTTGTGGACAGGCCCTATGCCCTCGAAATTTGAATAAATCCGTGAAACTTGAATATTTATTCAACTCTTCTTATTTCAACAACTATATTTGGGCCTCTCGTAGGGTAGCGGCGCATTACAAAGATATACAATATGATTGATGCCACCACAGTAGGAATTAGGATAGCAAAGATGGTCATGGTGAGCTCATCTTCATCTAAGCACATCTTGAGAGTGTCAGCTTCTTGCTTCTGACAATGTACTCCGGCTCCTGCTTGATGTTTTCTTTGATAGTCTCCAGCTTGTAGCACTTATCTCAGGCTTTTTCTTAAAATGTTGAAATAGGTTGGCATTTGAATAGGGGGCTTATGCGGGTGATTAGTGTTGAGTGTGGAGTGTCTTGTTGTGAAGGGGGAGTTAGGGGCGTTTTATAGGCGATTGACGGCGGGTTTAGAGGGTGGGTGCGCGCCATTATCGGCGGCACTGAGCAACATCGGGGGCTGAGGGAATCAGGTTTGTGGGGGACAGCAACGATAGCATCAGGCCAATGGAGGTGACATCACGAGCGGTGTCATGGGCGGTGGTGCGACGTGCGGTGGGTGGCAGCGTAGAAGAGATAGCGGCGTGACGCTGAGAGAATGGCACCAGTGTGCGAGAAAAGGAGCGCGGATGAGTGGCCACTGGCGGTACGCGTGGCTTTAATTCGCATGCGGTGTGCTATGCGCTTTGCTGGTTGCATGGGTGTGGAGTGAATGTAGCTAACTCGGGCGCACCCAAGCAACCGGGAAGTGGAGGCGGCGTGGAAGGGAAACACTGGCGGGTCATGAGGTGGGGAGAGCATCGGCCATGGTGCGCTCCCTGCGCGAGCTTGAGTGGAGGGAGGAAAAAGGAGGTGACATGGGTTCGCTCGACGAGGAGGCGTGCGAGCGGCCGTGCCCCAAAAGAAGAAAAAGGAGGGGTTCGATACGGAGGCGAGGGCGAGAGTCGAGAGCCGACAGGGTGCGGGAAAAGGAGAGAAAACAAATAGTGCAAGTGAACAAGGCAAGTGTGGCATAGCCAAATGAGAGCTGAATGCAAGTGGGTCCCGGTATCGACAGCGTCCGCAGGTGTCGATGCGTGCGTAGAGCGGTCAAACCGGACACTGGGATTGGGACATGGCGTCAATTTAAGCATTTCAATCACTCCCGACTACTCGAATACTAACATTTCCTTGTAGCTCTTCTCTCTCTTTAGAAACCGTATTAACTTAGTTACTTTGAAAAAGCACTACTTCATCAACCCGTTGTAGATTTTCCGTTAGAACACAAGGATATTTTTCCAAAGGAGAATATTTTGTTGCGAGAGCGATATGGTGGTGTAACTTGGCAAAGGTGCTTAGTTAACCACCTCTATACCGGCACGTGCCGAGCAGCGTCGCCATGTGGTAGCTGTTCCATAGGGGCCCTCGGTTTCATCGTGACACCATAAGCATTTAACCAGGCAACTTTACCAACTTACACGCAATGAAAGCAGTGGGGTCACTGACCACGGAACTAGGGGAGGATTGCAAGGGAAGATTCAGACAACAAGGGTTCCTTTCATGGCAAGGGGCCACGAAATCAAATCCCACAACGAATTTAATTTTTAAGGAAATTCAAGTGTTCTGCTGGGACATCTATAATTAGTTGATACAATGTTCTCTGTCATCCAATCATAGCTGGTCTGCTTACATCTGAATGGTTGCTTTTCTTGTAACCCGCTTGATTTGTGCCTCGAGAACCCTAAGTAAGTCTAACGAGGTCTAAGGGTAAATCGACATGACAAACACAATGGATAAAGCAAAATGCATGTCCCAAATGCCCTTATATGGGTACAACATACAGACACTCACTCTCCCATTCTTGACACATCGTTTGTCTCCTGTGACCCAACGATTCTTAACATCTACGAATGAAATACAATGGAAAGATTACAACACTAGAGGACAGCGATGAAAAGTACTACTAACTACGGGTACATGTCCCCTAGGACAACTCATCTACTTCGTTGGACCAAACGGCTTCATTCCCGGGCTCGGTTGGTTCTTCTTCTACACTGGCTAAGGATCTACCTCCTCTCATGGTGGTGGCTGAGTGAGGGGATGCAAGGACTCTACTTCTAATACCTCCAAGGGTGGAGGTGCTGGTGGTACTACAACACCGGTTCTCCTTTTCAGTGGGTGGACAGGGATTCCCTCTAAGACCATGGGTTCCTGCCTTTCTGTGTCAAGCATCCTACACTTGGCCCTTGTGACCAGATAGCATCCTCCAGCTACTGGGTGTGCCGATCTTTAGCCTCCTTTAGGGCTTCCACCATGGCAGTCTCACGACTTTCTATGGCTACCACATTAGCATGCGCATCAGTGAGTTGCACTTCGAGCATCTTGGAGAAGATCTCGGGTTCCTCGGCTCAATGGAGGCACTTCCTCAGCTCCGAGGCCTGCTGGTCATACTACTCATCTAGAGTAATCAAATACGTGGCCAGATGTACCATAGTTGGGCTGTCTTCTTGCGCATCCCACCCTTGCAAAGGCTCCATGCGAGCCCTCCATGCCCATCAATTCTTTTCCAAAGGTGGAAAGAACTTCATGGGGGTACAAGCAATGGGCTCTTCATAGATCTGGCAAAGATGCCGCAAGGCTTTGCGGGCCACAACTTGGTAGGTGTCGACGAAGCAAAACCCGATTGCAGTCACATTCTAGGCTTCAGTGATATCGAGGAACTCCTCACTCTTCCCAATGTAGATGGTGACCTCACATCGCTCAATGCCATGTTTCTCATACTCACGACCCTCATACCCAGGGTGATCCTTGACTCCGAGTTTTTGTAAGGTGACATACAGGATTTTGGGAAAACCCTTAGTGTTCAGGCAATAGCTGCTAACCTAGGCTCCTGCCATCCTTGGTGGATGGTGGTTACAAGGAAGGATCAAGCGAGAAGCTTGCTCGAGAGAAAGGCTAGGTGAGCTAAGACTCACCGAGTGGTGGTACCAAGTGGCTAGGCTAGGCCTTTTGTAATGGTAGAGCAGTCATTGGTCCTGGCGCAGTCCACCAATGAGTCTAGCGTGGAGACCAATAAAAGGAAAGCGGTAGGATTTTCACGCGCATGAGACAAACAATGTCCGAGGCCATTCCCTAAGCTATCTAGAAATTCACTCCGTAAATTTGAAAGCACTGGATATCTTCACCTACGTAGGGTGGGTCAAAAGCAGGTGGACACATTTAATGCCTCCCCTCCATGCTACCATCAGATAAAAACAAGTCGGGCAGGTGGACACATTTAATGCCTCTCCTCCTTACCATCAGATAAAAACAATTCACTGACCATGTAGGAACATTTGTACTTACACATGCATCCATGCATCTAAGAGACGGCTTGGGTTGTGTGCACAATGCTCCTAAGGTGGTCGGTGGTTGGGGTTGGTCGCCATTAATACAGCTACCATTATTGCATCTGCACCCATGCATGCAGAGGCGCCCGTTCCTCCTTCAACTCTTGCCTATATAAGCATGTGCCATCCATTGCTTCATCGCACCCCTCCCAACCCTCTCAGTGTCTTGTAACACCCTAGGTGTTCGCCTTGCACAATTTGACTTGCATAGCATGAGCATGAGCATGAGCATCAAGCATTCATATATAAGCATTTACAATTGAAACAAGAGATTGAAACATGTGCAACATTGCTTGTTATTTTATGTCTCTTTGTATATATGCATATGATCATGAGTGATTACATGTAGATGGTTGATGTGAGTCACTAAAATATATTAACTACACTTAGGTTAACAAATGGAACATTGTTCATGAAGGTCACCTTTCATGATCAAGCACTTAAGTGATGTTGCATGTGTTGACCTGGATAGCCCTATGTGTGACCAATGCATGAAATGATTGTGCGACCTTGCAAATAGCTTAAACATGTTTAGAGTATCATTATGAACAACTTTGGTATTCATGGTTAGGGGCAATTTGGTCACCAAGCCATAGTTTGAATGAATACCATCATTTGAATGTAGCATGTTTGACCAAGTTTGAACTATGTGCTAGAGACCTTGCA
The DNA here is from genome assembly GCF_019320115.1 of Miscanthus floridulus. Taxonomy (NCBI): domain Eukaryota; kingdom Viridiplantae; phylum Streptophyta; class Magnoliopsida; order Poales; family Poaceae; genus Miscanthus; species Miscanthus floridulus. Next base: position 9,828,203 of record NC_089592.1, read on the forward strand.
TGGAGGTGGTCACTAAAGCAAAGTTGTAGTATTTGGCAAGAGTAACAACTTTTATCTTTGGTCATTGACTAGTTTAGCTCCTAACATGCTTGAATTAGGCTCACAAAAATCAGCAAATCAACAGTTTCAACACTTAGCAAATTTTGCTAAGTCAAGTACTCTGACAGTTTGAAAACCTCAACTTTGGGATGACATTACTCCTTAATTGTTGAGAATTAGGTCTTGATCGTTTAAGACGAATTACAGCTGGTACATAGAGCTACAACTTTTGTTTAGATTGTGTGCACTAATACTTCACGGATTAGAAGATCAATCTCCACGAAAGTACGCTGTCAGGCCTAGCATCGCATAACTGATGAACTGAATCGGGCGATTCAGTGGCCAGCCAGCTTCAGAGCTTGTGCGCAGCGTGGAGCCAGCCGCGCGTCGTCGGCGCCCTGTCCCGCGCAGCCAAGCCAGGCCAGAGCGTACTACATCAAGCCCCGCACTCGCCCGCATTGCCCCATGCTCTCCACTTCATTTTCGGTCTCCTTCGCCCTAGCGCAGCCGCCAGCAGCATTGCCGTCACAGCTGCTCCGCCAAGCTCGCCAGCGCTAACCTCCGCCCCAGATGCCAATCGGTCGCGCTAGCAGCTCCGCCTCAACCTTCTCCACCGTCTCCACCTTGCAGCGCCCTCATTTGTGCCCTAGGTGAGCCGCTGCTAGCTTTGCGCCATCGTGGGTACGCCCTCGCTAGAGTGCCGCCATGGCCGTTGTTGTGGCCGTACCTCGTCGGAGTACCTCTAGCCGCCTAGGTTGCTTAGTCACAGTCGCATAGACACCGTAGTGCTATTGCGCACGTCGCCAGGCTTCGCCAAGGCCAGAGATGGCCGGCACCCGCAGAGCAGTGCCGCTGTGCCGCCATGGTTGGCGACGAGCCCGCTCCACCGCACCTGCACGGTCACCACTTGACCAGCCGACGTGGTTTGAGTTGTAGGTCACGATGGTGCCCTTGGCGTCGTCGGAAAAGCTCACCGGTGGCGAGCCATGGCCGGACCACGTCGAAGCAGCTTCGCTCCCCTATTTTTGGTCACTGACGTGTGGGTCCGTCTGACTGGTGGACTCCGCCTGTCAGCGACACCGTTTCAAAAGACAGTTCATTTATTTCCTATTTTATATGCATCTTTCAAATTTGATAAGTTGAGCTATGTAGATTCAAAAATTGTGAAATAAATTTTGTAGTGTTCCTTAGGAAGTGTAGTATTTAGGAAAAATATAATCTTGACCCTTGTAGTAGAATTTTTGGAGGATTTAAATTGAAACTCGAAATGTGTTTTTGAATGTATGTAAACTTGTTTATTTTATATCTAGAGTTTCCATGCTTCAAAAATTATGAATAATTTTTGGTAAGCTGTTCTTGACATGTATGAGCTCTGGTAAAAATTTGAGGGTCAGTGCATGTATGGATTTGTAGTTATAGATTTTCCTTTTATAATTAGATAATCCTTGTATGAATTTTTATAAATTAATTATGAATCCTATATTCATGAAATTTGTTGGAGGTTGTCCTAGTATAATATGGATGCTAAGAAAAATATAAAATCTGTTGCTTGACACTTTTCACTAGGGTTTTCTAATTATACTATTTTAAGCCTTTATGCCTTGTCATTTTTGCATAGGATGTTTTACTTGGTAAAATGGCATGAAACTTTTACAGTAGTCTGTTGGTAGCATTAGTAAGGCACTGTAAATTTTTGAGAATTTATGATGCACATTTGGTATATGTTTATTATTTAACCTAAGTATCTAAACAAAATAATAAAGGCATTTAAATAAATAGTTTAGGCTTTACCATTATGTTTTCTTGAGTGTATTTGGTATGCTTGAACTGTTGGTAGACTTTTTGTTGTCAAAATTTGAATGCTTACATGAAGTAAAAGTATTGTTGCTTTATAATTCGAGTTGGCAGGGTTTTTGGACAGATTCTGTAGTTTGGTGTGTTGCATAGTGAAAATGAAGTTTGCAATAAAAATGGTTAATAACAAAGTTGTAGATAACTTCTTCATGTATCTTGTGTTAAAATTTCAGGAGCATAGGCCACAGGGTTTAGGAGTTATAGCTATCTAAAGTTAGTATTTCTGAATTGCTTGCTCTCTGGAATTTCTGGATAGCACTGGATTGATTGTCTGTTTTGGTTAAGATAAATTGTGAATTAGCTTTTGGTGATTAAATAAGAGTTGTAGACAATTTTATAAACTTTCCAGAAAGTCTAAGGTCACCACATTTGGATAAGTATAACTTTAGTTATGAGTAAAACAAGTAGCTGCTGTTTTGTAGCGTGGTACATGAACTCCTGAAGTGTTTGATTGAGTAATTAAGAAGAGATGTGCACATACTCAGTAAAACAAGATACACTTATTATTACTTCAGCACCATGATGTTAAGAATATATACAAGAATGCATTCATCACGTATCATCATATTATACTTGTTGGCATGCATACATTCGCAATACCTTATGCCATATTCATGCATCTAGGATCGGAGGAAGAGATAACGTTGCTGGAGTTCGATGAAGTAGAGGAAGGGGACCAGCAGGAGAATCCTTAAGCTGTAGCTCCCGAAGGCGAGGAGTAGAACCCAGAAGAGCTTCTGGAGTGCCCTGATCACCGCCCCACTTCCTTTCTGAAAGGCAAGCCCCGGAGCATTCTAAGTCTCCCAGTATTTTACAAAAGATTACTTAAGTCCTTATGATTTATGCATTAGGTATAAGAGTTGTCTGGAAACACTTGATGTATGGAACTACCTTGCCTAGATACAAATACTACCTTAGCCCTATGTAGGTCCAGGATCAAATATATGCTTAGCCATGCTTAGACCGGTAGAAGTCAGGTGATTTCCTGTCACCTACGAGATTTAGGTGGATACCGAAGCACGGTTGGCTATATTTGCTATCATGGAATAGAACCATGGGGTGATGTAAATCAAGGCCGGACGGAGTCTATGTGTAGGTTGACTCATGTGATTCTGCCTATGCCAGTTAAGGACCGTACCATTGTTGGCACTTCTGACAAGATTGAATGCATGCCTATCACTTAGCTGGCCAGATAACTCATTCTAACCGCGAAGCTGAGTAGCTCAACTCAGGCCAGGTCCTGTTCTATTATGCACTCCTTGTAGGGAGCTAGACTGAGCCCAAGGGCAGGCTAGGCCTAAACGTCCTGGCATTTGGTGTCCCTGACTGTGTGGCGTGGTACGAACCCACGAAATGTAGACCTGAGTTGTACTAAAGGTGACCTAAGGCGACTAATGATCTGGTCTGCCTAGGTTTGTGTTAGAAATAAATTCCTAGCTAGTTGAAATTGATTTGAATCACCGTCTCTCCCGGATAGTGAGAAACTTGGCTAGCCCCAACATCGTAGTAATTGTATTATGGAATATGATGGTTCGAATGAACATGGAATTACAATACCTGATATGGTTACTATTGTATGCTATTAAAAATGATATACCACATGTTTAGCATAGGATAGTTGCTAATTTAGAGATGGATAGTTATAATTAACTTGATAACGGAATCATAATTGTATAACTAAGTTAATCGCTTTTATGCAAAATGTTGTCAAGCTATCTTCACTTATACAGCCTTGCTTGATCCTTGGAGTCATTTTATTTCTGGTTTATGACGGGTAAGTCTAGCTGAGTACCTTCTCGTACTCAGGGTTTATTTTCCCCATTGTTGCAGATGGCACTGTTTTATCATGGTTATTGCAAGAGTTGCTTCTATCCCACTGTGGATGAGGAGTAAGCCTTGGGTAGGCTTCTTATTTAATCCCTCTACATGCTTTTATGGACTGTGATCGTATGTTGGCACTGTATCAAACTATGTTGGCAATTGCTACTTCCAAACTTAATTTGCTTCCGCTTTTGTTTATCAAACTTGGCTTGTGATAACTTTGTTTCATACTCTGATGATGAAAATGTATCTGTGAACTTTATATAATATGTGACATGTATGTTGAATCATGTATGATCTTGGTTGTTGTAAATCGTTTATCGAGACCCGTCGTGGTACTCGATGGACTACCGGGTTTATATGGGTTCAAGTATGACAGTACGACCGCTTGTGGGATGCCATTGTACTTGTACTCTTATAAATTGGTCGGTTCTGCAACAGCTGGCATCAGAGCAAGATTCAACGTAAATTGTCACATGTGTATTTAAAACAAAAGTTTTTGTTTTCCCAAAAACCCTTCTCTAGCAACTAATAGCTATATAAATAGGTATTTGAAATCTAAAGTGTGCCAATGATCACTTTCCTTATGCCCAAATTAAGGACTATTAGGTGGTTATTTAAGTACTAACATGGGGGGTTTTACTTCGTCGTCCATACGGCGTGCTATTGTATGGATGACATTCACTTGAATGGTAATGTATGGATCAAATGCCTCTACGCCAAGGTAAGTTGATGAGTGGCATGACCACAAGATGTGAGCATGCGGTCGGAGAGAGTTAGCTTTGGTACGACTATGTATGCATGCTTGCATGTGTATGTGGAGCGTATTTAATTGTGGGTATAAACTGTTATTGGGTAGCTTTGATACGGAAGTATATGTATGGGTATACATATATGGAACTATTTAACTTTACATTCTGCATATTTCATTATGGGTTTGGGCTGAAATGAAATTTTTATGCAGGTACACTAACAACGAAACGTGTAGCTTGACTAGTTACGCTATATATGAGAGAACATATGTATGCCACCGTGTCTACCGTTAGAAATAAAATTTTCCTAAGTTTGTGAGGACGTACGGAACGAGCATGCATCATGATAATTACCATTCAAATAATTACATTGTTCCTTCCCTTATAAATTTCTTACTCGGTTATGTAACTCTTATCCATTATGGCCTTGTCTCACCAAAGTGTACATGTTGATGGTACAGATGGTAGCACCAGTTGGATGTGAGAATTTCCTGATGGTTTTTGGAACGCCTACGCTACTGTGGAGAGTTTTGCACTTTGTGGGGTACCATGAACCGCCCCTTTTTCATTGGATTGAAGAGTACTTGGAGGGACAGCCATGGTACGAGGTGCGGCTAACTATACCAACCCACACCCAACCGCCCTTCTGGCAGGAGTGGAAGGTAGAATAGGAAGGGAAAACTCCTTGGGAGGCTGCCCAAGTTGTAGCCTTTGAGGTTTTGAGGCAAATCTGCCAACAGCATGGAGATGCACTTACTGGCAGTGCAGCGAGTATGTTTCCTTGGGTGGATCTGTCCACCACAATATGGGAACAACGCAACCAAAATGCATTGATCAGAGATCGGGATGAGCGAGCAAATAGCTCTAGTCCCTCCATGACTGCAATGTTTGCGGTGATGAAGATGTTTTGTGCACGCTAGGACACTAGGGATTTCTGGCAGGAATAATACACCACTTGCATGGACAAACTCATGAGAGCTGAAGCCGCGCAGCATAAGCTCAAGAAGTATGTGCGTAAGCAAAAGAAAGCCGCAAGTAAAGCCCGATGGGAATCTGACCAAGCCTATGCAGCTTTGGGCACTCTCCATGCCCAAATGGAACAAGTGGATCAGCAGCGAGCAGCAGCCCAAGAAGCCAGAGCTAATGATCAAGCATTGCTTGCAGGGCTACGGGAGCAGTTGGAGATCGCCCAAGCGGAGGTGTCCATAGCTAGACGTCAGCGTGATGCAGCAGAAAACCGTGTCGCTACAATAAGGATAGAGCGAGATAGGCACCGCGACATGAGTAATGCCCAGAACCATGCCGAAAGGGCTTACATCAGCAGCTTGCACAGGCTCAATTTCAAGTGATGAACCTTCAGCATAAAGTACACTATTTGAACAACCAGCTGAACCCAATCTTGGATGGGGAAGAAGATGGTCCAAATATGGAAGAAGATGATGACAAGGAAGAGGAAGAGGTGGAGCCTGAGGAAGGAGATGATCCTATCTCTGACCTCGATAGTGATCATGATGAGGATTAGATCGCTTAGTACTTAGTAGAAGTGCTTAATGTATCATCGTTGGTTATGTAATGGACCTGTAGTTTGAATTGGGTCTTGATGAATTGAACTATCATGTAATATTATTATTTGCATGACTATCGCATGTTTGGTTAAACGCTAATGCAAATTCCAGTTGATTTATCAGAGGTCATGAGTTGAATGTTAATGTGCTATGAGTCCGATAAGTGATCAAATTGGTGGTGACATGTTGCGAGAATGAATCATTATGCCTCTATTTTTATTGTATGAATATGAGATTGTCCCTAGTAATTTCAGTTTGGCATGATTATAAATTCATCTGCAATCTTGTGGCATCAACCAATAATCGCTTATTGTTTTAACTTCGCAGATGACGCGCACCCGTGCAGGAGCTAGTAGCAGCCATGATGGCAATGGTGATGACTTACCACCGCCGCTGCCGCCGTCCGCTCAGGAGTTCTTTGCCCAATTCTTGGGGAGCCAAAGGACAATGGAGGAAGCTCTATGCCTCATCGCGCAGAACACAGCTCGTGGCCACCCACAGCAATAAGGGCCCAAGCCAAATCGGCACAGTACATTCAAGGAATTTCTGGATACAAAGCCTCCTATCTTTAAGGTGATAGAGGAACCACTATAGGCTGACGAGTGGCTCAACACCATTGAGCAGAAGTTTCGTCTGCTAAGGGTCACCGAGCATCTGAAGGCTGAGTATGCTTCTCACCAGTTGCAAGGACCAGCAGGGATCTGGTGGACACATTTCTTGTCATCTCTACCTGCTAATGTGCAAGTAACATGGGAGTAGTTCAAGTTGGCTTTTGGGGGACATCATATTCCCTCAAGCCTAATGCGCATGAAAGCGGCTAAATTTATGAGGCTCACTCAAGGGACAAAGACCCTCACAGAATATATGCACGCATTCAATAACCTATCCAGGTATGCTCCAGGTTTTGTGGATACCGAGGAGAAGAAGATAGAGAGCTCCAAGCGGGGCCTGGGCACCAAACTGATGAAGACCATGGCCAATTCCAAGTGCACCACTTACAATGAGTTTATTAGTGATGCTTTGACTAAGGAAAACCACAATAACATGCATCTGGCCGCTAAGGGTTGCAAGAGGGCATTTGAGGCAGGTGCCTCTAGATCTTCATAGTCTAGAGCTCCTATCACATCTAGGCCACAGTTCCGTCCACCTGCACCCAAGTTTAGGCCTCCACCACCTAAAGCTCAGAACAGCAGGCCTCAAAAAGTGTTCCGTAAGGCATTCACTATTGCCTTACCTAAAGGAAATGGCAATCAGGGAAGCTCCACCGGACCAAGGAGTAATCAACCATGTTTTAACTGCAATCAAGTGGGGCATTGGGCCAAGGAATGCCCCCACCCCAAGAAGAATAGCAATCCAAATCAGAACAATCAGAGGCAGGCGAACTCAAGAGCATGTCCGGGATACGTGCACTATACCGCTATTGAGGAAGTGCCCACTAGAGAAGTTGTCATGGCTGGTATGTTTCTTGTCAACAAGCATCCCGCTGTTGTTTTATTTGATTCGAGAGCTTCTCATTCATTTATGAGTCAAGCATTTGCATCTAGACATGATCAGGAAATAATTGAAGTAAGCAAGGGGGGTTATAATATAAGTTCAGCAGGGGCTACTATTTCTACAAATAAGATAGTCAAAAATATGCTCATCTCTATACAAGAGAGGGAGTACATAAAGGTATAACGGATTTGATCATATTGCTCGGGTTATCAATAAGTGTAATCTTAGGCATGAATTGGATGAAGGATCATGGTGTTCTCATTGACACTAGCACTCATACTGTTATGTTGAGAGAACCCAAGGGAGGGAATGCTTTTCTAGTACCACTCTCTCGCAACTTTGAACTCCAACACTTAGCTTGTGCTATCCAAACCACTACCCTTTGTGATATCCCTATGGTTTGTGAGTTTTCGGATGTATTTCCAGAGGAGTTACCAGGTTTGCCACTTGATAGGGATGTGGAATTTAAGATTGAGTTAGTGCCAGGTATGGCACCCATCTCAAGAAGGCCCTATAGAATGCCACCAAATGAATTAGCAGAACTTAAGATTCAGTTACAGGATCTATTGGACAAGGGTCTCATTCAACCTAGTTCATCTCCGTGGGGATGTCCAGCATTGTTTGTGAAAAAGAAGGATAAGTCGCTGAGAATGTGTGTAGATTACAGACCACTCAATGCTGTGACCATCAAGAACAAGTACCCATTGCCTCGCATCGACATCTTGTTCGATCAGTTAGCAAAGGCAAAGGTATTCTCCAAGATTGACTTGAGATCAGGCTATCATCAGATAAAGATTAGGCCAGAGGACACACCTAAAACTGCTTTCTCCACTAGGTATGGCCTATATGAGTATTTGGTTATGTCTTTCGGACTAACGAATGCTCCTACCTACTTCATGTACCTGATGAATTCGGTATTCATGCCTGAGCTTGACAAGTTCATGGTCGTGTTTATCGATGATATATTGATTTATTCGGAAAATGAGTCAGATCATGAAGAGCATCTGAGGATTGTCTTATCCAGACTGAGGGAGCACAAGTTATATGCAAAGTTTAGCAAGTGTGAATTTTGGTTGAGCAAAGTACCTTTCTTAGGTCATATCTTATCAAGGGATGGAATCTCTATAGACCCATCAAAAGTACAAGAGGTCATGGATTGGAAAGCCCTGACTTCGGTTCATGAAGTTCGGAGTTTTCTAGGGTTAGTAGGATATTATCGTCGTTTCATTCTAGATTTCTCAAAGATAGCTAAGCCCATGACCAGACTACTTCAGAAAGATGAGAAGTACAAATGGACACCAGAATGTGAAGCAGCTTTTCACACCCTTAGAACTCTGTTAACTATAGCGCCTGTCTTAGCACAACCCGACATTGAGAAGCCTTTCGATGTATTTTGTGATGCATCAGGTATAGGTTTGGGGTGTGTGCTTATGCAAGAAGGAAGAGTTATTGCATATGCTTCTCGATAATTGAGAAAACATGAAGTCAACTACCCCACGCATGATTTAGAACTTGCAGTAGTTGTTCACGCATTAAAGATATGGAGACATTACTTGTTGGGCAATGTATGTCATATATATACTGACCACAAAAGTCTCAAGTATATCTTTACCCAACCAGAGCTAAACATGAGATAGCGAAGATGGTTAGAGCTAATTAAGGACTACAATTTAGAAGTGCACTACCATCCGAGAAAAGCTAATGTAGTAGCAGATGCACTCAGTCGAAAGTCTCATTGCAACACTATGGAAGCATTATTGGAAGATGGATTCAATTTGTTACATCCTACTGTACTGCACAACATCACTATCAGTTGTTCACTTGAGAGCAAAATCATAGAGCTACAGCAGACAGATGTAGGTATAAGTCACATCAAGAGAAAAATGTAAGAGCAAGAAACCAAACATTTTAGATTAGATGAAAAGGGTGTATTATGGTTTGAGGACCGACTTGTGGTACCGAAAGACCGTGAGCTTAGAAGTCAAATTTTAGATGAAGCTCATTCATCCAAATTGTCTATCCATCCGGGTAACAGTAAGATGTATCAAGATTTGAAAACCCATTTTTGGTGGACTAAGATAAAGAAAGAGATCGCAGCCTATGTCGCTAGGTGCGACAATTGCAGTAGAGTAAAAGCTATTCATATGAAGTCTGTTGGATTACTCCAGCCATTGCCTATTCCAAGTTGGAAATGGGAAGAAATTAGTATGGACTTTATCACAGGCCTTCTAATGACACAGCAAGGTCATGATTCAATATGGGTCATTGTAGATCGTCTCACCAAGTCAGCCCATTTTATACCAGTGAACACAAGGTATCACGTGGGGAAGTACGCTAAGCTGTTTGTTTCTCAGATCGTGAGACTACATGGAGTACACAGGACTATAATCTCATATCAAGGACCATAGTTCGTAGCTCATTTCTGGGAGCACTTACACCAGGCTTTGGGAACTAAGCTAATCAGAAGTTCGACATACCATCCACAAACTTTAGGACAGACAGAGCGAGTGAACCAAATCTTAGAAGATTTGCTAAGAGCTTGTGTTATATCTTCCAAAGGTTTGTGGGAGAAATGGTTACCTTTAGCTAAGTTCTCCTATAACAATAGTTATCAAGCAAGTATCAAGATGGCTCCATTTTAAGCTTTGTACGATAGAAAATGTAGAACTCCGTTGAATTGGATTGATCCCGGTGAGAGGAGATACTTTGGTATTGACTTTGTCAATGAAGCTGAAGATCAAGTGCATATTATCCAACAGCATATGAAGGCAGCTCAATCGAGACAAAAGAGTTATGCTGATAAAAGAAGAAGACCACTGACTTTTGAAGTGGGTGACTATGTATACTTGAAAGTATCACCCATGAAAGGGGTGAAGAGATTTGGAATGAAAAAGAAGCTTTTGCCTAGATATGTAGGACCATACAAGATTCTAGAACGGAAAGGAAATGTTGCTTACAAGCTACAACTCCCACCAGAGATGAGTGCAATATTTGATGTTTTTTATGTTTCTCAGTTGAAGAAATGTCTTCATGTACCTGAAGAAGCTATTGCACCCACCAACGTACAGCTTCAATCGGATTTGACCTATGAAGAAAAGCCTATCCGAGTGTTAGAAGAGATGGAAAGAGTAACACGGAGTAAGATCATTAAGTTCTATAAGGTGGTGTGGAACAATCATAGTGAATAAGATGCTACGTGGGAAAGAGAGGATTATTTACGAGAGGTTTATCCCGCCTTTTTCCAAGAATGGTAGGTCTTGCAAATCTCAGGACGAGATTTTTATAAGGGAGAGGGGCTGTAACACCCTAGGTGTTAGCCTTGCACAATTTGACTTCCATAGCATGAGCATGAGCATCAAGCATTCATATATAAGCATTTACAATTGAAACCTGAGATTGAAACATGTGCAACATTGCTTGTTATTTTATGTCTCTTTGTATATATGCATATGACCATAAGTGATTACATGTAGATGGTTGATGGGAGTCACTAAAACATATTAACTACACTTAGGTTAACAAATGGAACATTGTTCATGAAGGTCACTTTTCATGATCAAGCACTTAAGTGATGTTGCATGTGTTGACCTGGATAGCCCTATGTGTGACCAATGCATGAAATGATTGTGTGACCTTGCAAATAGCTTAAACATGTTTAGAGTATCATTATGAACAACTTTGGTATTCATGGTTAGGGGCAATTTGGTCACCAAGCCATAGTTTGAATGAATACCATCATTTGAATGTAGCATGTTTGACCAAGTTTGAACTATGTGCTAGAGACCTTGCATGGAGGTGGTCACTAAAGCAAAGTTGTAGTATTTGGCAAGAGTAACAACTTTTATTTTTGGTCATTGACTGGTTTAGCTCCTAACATGCTTGAATTAGGCTCACAAAAATCAGCAAATCAACATTTTCAACACTTAGCAAATTTTGCTAAGTCAAGTACTCTAACAGTTTGAAAACCTCAACTTTGGGATGACATTTCTCCTTAACCGTTGAGAATTAGGTCTTGATCGTTTAAGACGAATTACAACCGGTACATAGAGCTACAACTTTTGTTTAGATTATGTGCACTAATACTTCACGGATTAGAAGACCAAGCACCACGAAAGTACACTGTCAGGCCTAGCATCGCATAACTGACGAACTGAATCGGGCGATTCAGTGGCCGGCCAGCATTAGAGCTTGCGCGCCGCGTGGAGCCAGCAGCCAGCCACGCGTCGCCGGCGCCCTGTCCCGCGTGGCCAAGCCAGGCCAGAGTGCACTACATCAAGCCCCGTGCTCGCCCGCATTGCCCCGCGCTCTCCACTTCATTTTTGGTCTCCTTCTTCGCCCCAGCGCAGTCGCCAACGCCATTGCCGTCGCAGCTACTCCGCCAAGCTCGCCAGTGCTCACCTCGGCCCTAGTTGCCAATCGGTTGTGCTAGCAGCTCCGCCTCAACCTTCTCCACCGTCTCCACCTTGCAGCACCCTCATTTGTGCCCTAGGTGAGCTGCTGCTCGCTTTGCGCCATCGCGGGTACGCCCTCGCCGGAGTGCCCCATGGCCACTGCTGTGGCCGTACCTCGTCAGAGTACCTCTAGCCGCCTAGGTTGCTTAGTCACAGTCGCTTAGACGCCATGGTGCTATTGCGCATGTCATTAGGCTTCGCCGTGGCCGGAGACGGCCGGCACCCGCAGAGCAGCGCCACCGTGCCGCCATGGCCAGCGACGAGCCCGCTCCACCGCACCTGCACGGTCACCACTTGACCATCCGACGCGGTTTGAGTTGTAGGTCACGATGGTGCCCTTAGCGTCGCCGAAAAAGCTCACCGGCGGTGAGTCATGGCTGGACCGTGTCGAAGCAGCTCCGCTCCCCTATTTTCGGTCGCTGACGTGTGGGTTCGTCTGACCGGTGGACCCCGCCTGTCAGCGACACCGTTTCAAAAGACAGTTCATTTATTTCCTGTTTTATGTGCATCTTTCAAATTTGATAAGTTGAGCTATGTAGATTCAAAAATTGTGAAATAAATTTTGTAGTGTTCCTTAGGAAGTGTAGTATTTAGGAAAAATATAATCTTGACCCTTGTAGTAGAATTTTTGGAGGATTTAAATTGAAACTCGAAATGTGTTTTTGAATGTATGTAAACTTGTTTATTTTATATCTAGAGTTCCTGTGCTCCAAAAATTATGAAATTTTTGTGGTAAGTTGTTCTTGACATGTATGAGCTCTGGTAAAGTTGTGAGGGTCAGTGCATGTATGGATTTGTAGTTATAGATTTTCCTTTTATAATTAGGTAATCCTTGTATGAATTTTTATAAATTAATTATGAATCCTATATTCATGAAATTTGTTGGAGGTTGTCCTAGTACAATATGGATGCTAAGAAAAATATAAAATCTATTGCTTGACACTTTTCACTAGGGTTTTCTAATTATGCTATTTTAAGCCTTTATGCCTTGTCATTTTTGCATAGGATGTTTTAATTGGTAAAATAGCATGAAACTTTTATAGTAGTCTGTTCGTAGCATTAGTAAGGCACTGTAATTTTTGGAGAATTTATGATGCACATTTGGTATATATTTATTATTTCACCTAAGTATCTAAACAAAATAATAAAGGAATTTAAATAAATAGTTTGGGCTTTACCATTATGTTTTCTTGAGTGTATTTGGTATGCTTGAACTGTTGGTAGACTTTGTGTTGTCAAAATTTGAATGCTTACATGAAGTAAAAGTATTGTTGCTTTATAATTCGAGTTGGGAGGGTTTTCAGACAGATTCTGTAGTTTGGTGTGTTGCATAGTGAAAATGAAGTTTGATGTAAAAATGGTTAATAACAAAGTTGTAGATAACTTCTTCATGTATCTTGTGTTAAAATTTTAGGACCATAGGCCACAGGGTTTAGGAGTTATAGCTATTTAAAGTTAGTATTTCTGAATTGCTTGCTCTCTGGAATTTCTGGACAGCACTGGATTGATTATCTGTTTTGGTTAAGATAAATTATGAATTAGCTTTTGGTGATTAAATAAGAGTTGTATACAATTTTATAAACTTTCCAGAAAGTCCAAGGTCACCACATTTTGATAAGTAGAACTTCAGTTATGAGTAAAACAAGTAGCTGCTGTTTTATAGCGTGGTACATGAACTGCTGAAGTGTTTGATTGAGTAATTAAGAAGAGATATGCACATACTCAGTAAAACAAGATACACTTGTTATTACTTCAGCACCATGATGTTCAGAATACATACAAGAATGCATTCATCACGTATCATCATATTATACTTGTCGGTATGCATACATTCGCAATACATTATGCCATATTCATGCATCTAGGATCAGAGGAAGAGATAATGTTGCTAGAGTTCGATGAAGTAGAGGAAGGGGACTAGCAGGAGAATCCTTAAGCCATAGCTCCCGAAGGCGAGGAGCAGAACCCAAAAGAGCTTCCGGAGTGTCCTGATCACCGCCCCACTTTCTTTCTGAAAGGCAAGCCCCGGAGCATTCTGAGTCTCCCAGTATTTTACAGAAGATTACTTAAGTCCTTATGATTTATGCATTAGGTATAAGAGTTGTCTGGAAACACTTGATGCATAGAACTACCTTGCCCGGATACAAATACTACCTTAACCCTATGTAGGTCCAGGATCGAATATATGCTTAGCCATGCTTAGACCGATAGAAGTCGGGTGATTTCCTGTCACCTGCGAGATTTAGGTGGATACCGAAACACGGTTGGCTATATTTGCTTTCGTGGAACAGAACCATGGGTGATGTAAATCGAGGCCGGACGGAGTCTATGTGTAGGTTGACTCATGTGATTCCGCGTATGCTAGTTAAGGACCGTACCGTTGTTGGCACTTCTGACAAGATTGAACGCATGCCTATCACTTAGTTGGCCGGATAACTCATTCCGACCACGAAGCCGAGTAGCTCAACTCAGGCCGGGTTCCGTTCTGTTGTGCGCTCCTTGCAGAGAGCCAGACTGAGCCCAAGGGCAGGCTAGGCCTAAACGTCCTGGCATTTGGTGTCCCCAACTGTGCGACGCGGTACGAACCCACGAAATATGGACCTGAGTTGTACTAAAGGTGACCTAAGGCGACTAATGATCTGGTCTGCCTAGGTTTGTATTAGGAATAAATTTCCAGCTGGTTGAAATCGATTCAAATCGCTGTCTCTCCCAGATAGTGAGAAACTTGGCTAGCCCCAACATCGTAGTAATTGTATTATGGAATATGATGGTTCGAATGAACATGGAATTACAGTACCTGCTATGGTTACTATTGTATGCTATTAAAAATGATATCACATGTTTGACATAGGATAGTTGCTAATTTAGAGATGGATAGTTATAATTAACTTGATAACGGAATCATAATTGTATAACTGAGTTAATCGCTTTTATGCAAAATGTTGTCAAGCGATCTCCACTTATACAGCCTTGCATGATCCTTGGAGTCATTTTATTTCTGGTTTATGACAGGTAAGTCTAGCTGAGTACCTTCCCGTACTCAGGGTTTATTTTCCCCATTGTTGCAGATGGCATTGTTTATCATGGTTATTACAAAAATTGCTTCTATCCCGCTGTGGATGAGGAGTAAGCCATGGGCAAGCTTCTTATTTAATCCCTCTACATGTTTTTGTGGACTGTGATCGTATGTTGGCACTGTATCAAACTATGTTGGCAATTGCTACTTTCAAACTTAATTTGCTTCCACTTTTGTTTATCAAACTTGGTTTGTAATAACTTTGTTTCATACTCTGATGATGAAAATGTATCTATGAACTTTATGTAATATGTGACATGTATGATCTTGGTTGTTGTAAATCGTTTATCGAGACCCGTCGTGGTACTCGACGGACTACCGGGTTTATATGGGTTCAAGTATGACAGTGCGACCGCTTGCGGGCTGCCATTGTACTTGTACTCTTATAAATTGGTTGGTTCTGCGACATGTCTCCATGTGTCCTCCTTGTAGTTCATATATGAGGAATCAGTAGCTATGGCCTCATGTGTCGAGAGTACCCAATCGTAGCTGTATGTATATGCACCCCTAGCTTTGTTAGTCAAACATTTGTATATTTTTAACCATTGATCTCCATCAAAATTATATAGATTCATGCCACTATTTATTTGGTGATTCTAGAAATTGATTTTATTATTATACAGCAGAGGTAATATATTTTTAAATTCACTATGAGAAATGATTTCATAATATATAATTCATATATTGTGAAACAAAAAAATATTTAATGATGGTAAAGGATCATAATATTTGACTTAGAACAAAGCTAATGTAATATGTCAAATAAATAACAGAAGTACCCTTGCGTTAGGAGTGAAGGTGTAACACATCTAGTGTTACGAGCTCAGTAAGCACTGAGATTATGACCTGAGAGATCGATCTATTAATATAGTGAGTTAGTTACGTAAATGCCTATATGTGTTAAGGAAAAAATCCTAACGCGAAGAGTAGAATAAGTAGTTCTAAACATTGACACGGAAGCAATTTTTATAAACAAAATACAATATAACTTGTATTTAGTACTTGAATAAAATTTGGAGCGCAAGTTTAATAGATGAAAATGTAACTTTTGTTTCAGTAAATAAAAGTCGTTCGATAGTATTTTGATAGATCATGTTTGTGCATTGTAGTTCACGTATTGCTTGCAGATACGCCATCCATAGGTGTCACGCGCGTCGTATGGTGCCCGACTGACTCGTTCCTATTCTGGAGTTAATGCTAAACTGTGGCTTTGTGCTTCGCATCGCCTGTTGTTCACGCCTGCCGTGACCCACGTCTCCCCGTACTCTTTTCTGCGCTCTTGTCGAAACCTTGTCTTGCATTCATTTTAGTCATTAATGACCTCGGACATCGCTCGCCTCGAACGCACAAAAAATTCGATCGATTCATTTATAGTGATCTCTAGCTGGAACCTTGGTGGACCGCGCTAGGGCCACTGACCGCTCTACCTTTATAAACAGGGTCTGGCTTAGCCGTTGGTATCACCACTCGGTGCACTTTAGCTCGCCTAGCTTTTCCTTTTGAGCCAGCTTTTGGCTCAGTCCTTCCTTGCAACCATCGCCAGCGATGATAGTGAAGGGACCGTGACGCCTAAGAGGGGGGGGGGGGTGAATTAGGCAACTTAAAATTCTAACTCTAAACTCTGGCCTCTTTTTCTTACCCTAGCAAAACCTATGCAATAGATAAACTATCTAGATATGCAACTATGGTTTTGCTAGTGTATTGCTATCTCTGCCGCAAACGTAGTAAAGTAATCAATGTAAATGCGGAAGCTAAAGAGCAAGGTAGAGATATGCAAACTCCCATCGACGACTCCGGTATTTTTACCAAGGTATCGAGAAGCGCGCAAGCTTCCCCCTAGTCCTCGTTGGAGCCCCTCGCAAGGAATCCCTCGCAAAGGCCAAGCTCCTGGTCGGGTAACTCCGTGGATAGCCTCGGGCCTTCCCCACCGCAAGTGGGTCTCCGATGTGCCTCTCGGCAAGCCTCTCCCGGATGCTTCCCGCCGTCTTCACTATCAAGCTTCCGGCCGAAACGCTGCGGGCCTTGTTCCCTTCGGTACATGGTGGCGGCCACACCACAAACGCGGTTGGTGTGATCTCGCAAGACTTCAAGCCCCTCCGGTGTACAACACTTGTGCTTGCAAGCACAGGGTGGCAAGAGGTATGCAAACCTCACTAAACACTAAGCATACACCTAGAGCAAGCGCATAAGCGGTGGTCTAATCAACCTAAGCACTTCGCAAAGCACTTATGCTAATCACCTAATGAAATACTAAGCACTATGCATGTGGAGATCACTAAAATGGTGTACCAACACCCTTGGTATGTTTCCTCAGCTCCACACTTGCCAAATGGCCGGTTGGGGGTCTATTTATAAGCCCCACTGAGAAAGTAGCCGTTGGGGTCAAATTCCAGCGAAACTGCTACTGACCGGACGCTGAATCGTCTAGACCGGACGCATCCGGTCGTCCTGACCGTTGAGCCGGTAATATACTGATTAGACGCTGGCCAGCGTCCGGTCGCCTATCACCGGACGCGTTCAGTCGCAGATATGCTGCTCCGGAACCTTTCTGTACTCAATCGGACGCTGTGTTCCTACATCCGGTCGATTGCCGCCAGCGTCCGATCCTTGCATCCGGTCGCCTGTCTGCCGAGCCACCGGTCCAGCGTTCGGTCGCGCTTCTAGCGTCTGGTCCAGCGTCCAGTCGCCTCTGCGAGCTCGTTTCTTCGCGATCTTGCGTATGGATTGGTTCCTATCTTCATGCTTGGACTTTGCTTGATATCTTGGGTCTTTTCTTGTGCTCCTAAGGTCTTGCTTAAGGTGTTGATCATCGGATCATCACGTCGCCTTCGTCCAAGTCATGTCTTGCACCCTGTTGGACTACAAAACAAACACTTGCAAATTCATTAGTCCAATTTGGTTGTATTGGTCATCAAACACCAAAATCCAAAGTAAATGGGCCTAGGGTCCATTTTCCTTACAGGTAGGAGCCTGGGTTAGTAGTTACTGTCTGAACAATGAGGGTTTTCCCAAGATCCTATATGCCACCCTACAAAAGCTCAGAGTCAAAGATCGTCCCGAGTATGAGGGTTGTGAGTATGAAAAGCATGGCACTGAGCAGTGTGAAATTACCATCTACATTGGGAAGAGTGAAGAGTTCCCCGACATCACTAAAGCCTGGAATGTGACCGCAATCGAGTTTTGCTTCATCAACACCTACCAGGTTGTGGCCCGCAAAGCCTTGTGGTACCTTTGCCAGATCTATGAAGAGCCCATTGTCCGTACCCCCATGAGGTTCTTTCCACCTTTGAAAAAGAATCAATGGGCGTGGAGGGCTCGCATGGAGGCTTTGCAAGGGCGGGATGTGTAAGAAGATAGTCTTACCGCAGTGCACTTGACCATGTACCTGCTTGCTCTGGATGAGTAGTATGACTGGCAAGCCTCAGAGCTGAGGAAGTGCCTTCGATGAGCCGAGGGAAGCCAAGATCTTCTCCAGGATGCTCTAGGTGCAGCTTACCGAAGCGCATGCCAGTGCGGCAGCCGCTGAGAGTCGGGAGACTGCCATGTTGGAAGCTCTAAAGGAGGCTAAAAATCAATATGCCCATCAGTTGGGAGAGGCCTACCTTGTCACCAGAGCCAAGCGGAGGATGCTGGCAGCTGAACGACAGGATCCCTTGATCGTGGAGGGGATCCCTGTCCACCCACCTAAAAGAAGGAGAACCGGTGTTGTAGTACCCGCCAGCACCTCCACCCTCGGAAGTGTCAGAAGTAGAACCCTTGATTCCTCTCACTCAGCCATTGCCAAGAGAGGAGGCAGATCCATAGCTAGGGCGGTAGAAGAATCCACCAAGCCTGAGAATGAAGATGCGTGGTCCAGAGTAGATTAGTTGCCTTAGGATGATGTACCCATAGTTAGTAGTGCCTTTCATCGTTGTCCACCGATATTGTAATCTTTCTGTTGTATTTCGTCCGTAGTTGTTGAGGTAGTCCGATCTTAGGAAAGGTGAATGATGTGTCAAGAATGAGAGAGTAAGTGCCTGTATGTTGTACCAGCATAAGGATGTTTGGAATATGCATTTTATTTATTTCGCTGTGTTATTGCATCCATCTACCTTAAGTCTCGTTAGACGTGCTTAGGGTTTTCGAGGGTGATGTTAAGTGGGTTACAAGAGAAATTATTATTCGGATGCCAGCAAACCAGTCATGATTGGATAACATAGGACACTGTATCGACTAATTATGGATGTCCCAGTAGAACACTTGAATCTCTTTAAATCAGATCCGTTGTTGGATTTGAAGTCCTTGTCCCTTGTTGCGAAAGGAACCCTTGTTGTTTGAATCTTTCTTTACAATACTCCTCTGATTCTATGGTCTATGACCCCACCGTCTTCATTGCGTGTAAGTTGGTAGTAGTTGCCTAGTTAATAGCTTATGGTGCCACGACGAAACCGAGGGCCCCTGTGGAACAGCTGCCACATGGTGACGCTGCTCGGCACGCACTGGTATCGAGGTTGTTGACCAAGTACCTTTACCAAGTTACACCACCATACCACTTTTGATACAAATATTTGGGTGTTTGAACGAGAAATCCACAACAAGTTGATGAAATAGTATTCTCTCAAAGTAAATAAGAGGAGGTGGTTTTGGAGGAAGCATGTATGTTGCGATCTCACTTCATACAAAGATTGGTGCATATTGTGGATAAGGAAGGGAAGGAAAGAAGAACACCTGGGAAAAGTTAGCCTAGGTAGTAGGGAGTGCTTAGAAAAGCCTGAGTGGATGTCAAGTCCCAAGCACTATGCCCAGCTCGACCACGCTACGCACGTCGGGTCGCTATCACCGCGTGCCCCACGGATGCCGTCGGTGTCAAGCCCATTAGCACCCTATCCTTGCATGGCTGCGACATCGTGCCACACTTGCCGTCCTCATGCACTGTGCGCTTCTCCTTTTCCCGGCCTCTGGTCCGCTCTTGATCCTCGCCCTCGTCTCCGTACCGGACCCCTCCCTTCTTTCTTCTTTTGGGGACATGGCCGCCCACACGCCTCCCTCGTCGAGTGAACCCTCTCTCCTCTCCTTTATTCCCCCCTCCGCTCGCTTGCGCAGGGAGCATGCCATGGCCGACTGTATCCCCACAGCGTGAACCGGCAGTGTATCCCATCCATGCCGTCTCCACTTCTGATGTGCTGCGCCCCATCTCCGTTCGCCACTATAAGATGCCCTTGGTCCTTGCTCTTCTTCTTCATCTCCATCCCTCTCGAATTCGAAGCAGAGCTACGAGATCCAGTCGTCATTGTGGAACTAGGTTTGTCTGACAGAGGTGATGGTGTAATCTGAGAAGGGATCTGGTTTTCGAAGAAGTTCAAATCTACCGTTGGTTAGTTTGGTCTTAGGGTTCACGATGTTTGACTTCTTAGTCTCCTATTTCTGGATCTGTTGGTCATACGCCATATTTTGGATAATCATTATCTTGTTGTTTCTCCATTGCCCTCGTCTATCCCGACTTCTGGAGTAAGCCTTGGTCGTACTAGGTTGCTCTTAACCATGTAACTTTAAATCCTGGTGTAATTTAGTGTTCGACGCCATGTAATCTTTCATGTAATTCTAGATTTACAAAATGTGTTGTAGTTTCGTCTAAGGGGAGTGGATCCTAATTCACTCTTTTGTAAACCCTCGCGTTAGGAGACGTACTTGTGTTGTAGTTTTTGCTATTTCCCCCTATAATGTAATCCTAGCCAATATTGTGCTTTGAATCTAAGTGTGTTAGTTGCTTGAGCCCAACTCCATCAAATACTTCTTTCCATTAACATGTCATTGATTTGCTGGCCTAGAATAGGCACCATGTAATGACAACCAACCTCTATGCTCGTTTACAACAATGTAATGAAAAAAGGCATGTTACTTTTCTTTTCCATATTTTCCAATTTAATGTACCAAATAGACCAACCTTTTGTAGCAACACGATGAGAAAACATATTAGACATATGAGCCATATTTCCTAAGATTTTTCCTATACCAAACGCATCACCCGCAGCGAAGCGCGGGCAGCGGTGGCTAGTGTGTATGAAAGCACGCACCAAAATTGAGAAGAGCAAGCATCCGAAACAACCCATTATATTGCAGCTTTTTACAACCAGACTTAATTTAAATGTAAATTCTATAAATTGAAGTGAAGAAAGTTCTAAACAGAATCAGTAAGTAACTCAATAGGGTAACCATATTGAAAATGCTCTGCAGAAGACTATTCCATCAATAGCACGTGAAACATTCGAAATAAAACAAAAAATCACATGTTGAAGACAAATACCTCACTATTAGACCCTTCTCTGCCCCTACTGCATATATGAAAACAACAACAAAGCATTTCCATCCCAAGCAAATTAGGTACGCCTGCGCATATATAACAGGGCAGGTGGGGGGGGGGGGGGGGGGGGGGGGGGGGGGGCGAAGCCAAAGCATGTGCATTTGATTTGCAGTAATCAGCCCTAGTCACTAGTCAGTAGTCACGATTCAAACTACCTAAACAGTGAAACAATGATGAAATGAAATATACATAACTAGCCTGCTGAATTTTAAAAATACAAGTAAATTTAAATCATTTTCCTCACAAAGGAAGTTTTTATTAAAGACCCAAACGCATTTGTCAAGGTGATACAAGACTTTTACGATAATATTTCCAACCTCCTCTTAGAAAATGAAGGCATTTCCTGCCTCTACAACTACAAGTCCACATAATCAGAGGACTTAGCACATAGCCAAAGTTCTTGTATATGCGATAGTGCTACTTGCCAAAATCATAATCATGAGACACTTTCCACAAATTTTAGCTTTCCACATGTTTTCTTGTTTGCGGTTATGCCCTGTTCGCTTGGCTAATAAGCCATGGCTGAAAGTACTGTTAGCTGATTTGTTGTGAGAGAAAAATATTATTCGTTGACTGAAAAAATACAGCTTATAAGGGCGATTGTTGACAATCGACAGATGGACAGATATCAACATCACGCAAGTGACAGCAGGAGTCCATAAGAAAAAAAAACGCCAAGTCTGGGGATCACAATGGCTGTACTGAAGAGCCTCACATTTTTTGACCAGGAACCGTTCCAAGGAAGCTGTCAACCAAAGAAAAAAGAGAACTTGTGGTAAGGCATCATGATAACATGGATCCGATTCATACTGGTAGCGCTTGCTCCTAAGATGCCATGACATATCATATTATCCAGAGATCACACCTGATTTTCTTGCATTAGAATGTTCTGATGTGGAACTCTTATGTGCTGCCATGTAGAACCAAAGAAAGAAAAGCGAGCAAAGAACATATGTACAGATCCAAGACTGAACGCAAGTCAGGAACAGAACATACTTTATTTCAAGTTGACTGACCAAAACTTTTTTTTTTTTTTGCAAGTAAAGATCAGCAGGTTCTGGAATGCATCACTGGATGGAGGAAACACATGTCTCTTCAAGGGGATCATTGTTGATCATTGCACACACTTTCCATGCAGAAACCAAGCTAAAAGGTATGAAAACTGGAATCTACAGCAGTTTGAACAATGGACAGGGTTCAGATTACTTTGGTGATTGACTCAGCGCTGTTGCCTTTAGAATTGGACAAAAGCTGCAACAACCTTATTCAGTTTTATGTAATGTTATATACATAGATAAGAGTAGAACAAAACGATTACAAAACTGAATTACCCACATTGCACACACATATGTACAGTTCACTAATCACATTTGTAGCAGAAGACATTGATCACATTTGTAGCAGAAGACGAAGATTATATCTGTTCTTTAGGTTGAAACCACAAGAAGTTACCTGACAAATCAGATGTGCGGCAGAAACATATCTACTGCACAAACTTATACAAAGATCCAGAGAAACTCAACCTTAAAAACTCAAATGCTAAGAACCTGACAGCTGACAAGTTCAGCAGTTGTGATACTTTTCGACGCAATGGCTTTCCAAACATCCGCCTGTTCCAAGGAGACATCTGGGACTTGGCATGTTATGCCAGTCAAAAGGGCTGGCGAATCCATTGGTTTCAGAGAGTCCGTTTGCATGACATCGATTCTGCTACCCGCATCCTTGATGATCAAATGGAGCTTTCCAAGAAATCCAACAAGCAAGTAAGGACTGTCTGACTCGGCAAAGGCCCCAACAGGTACCTTGCTTACAGCAACCTTCCAAGTATCCTCTTGAGCATCGTACATCTTTATCTTGGCACTGCCAGAAGAAGTTGCTGGCTCCAAGGCATACAGATTGCCATCTATAACAACACTCAATTTCGTTCCAGCCTGCCTTGCAGGCCAACCTTCACCCATGCCCGTAGGCATTTGTTCCCATGAATTTGTCTCCGGATCAAAGATCTCTCCACCAACATCAACAGCGAAGGGCCAGGAATAAAGGCTCTGAGGAACATATAGCTTCCCTCTGTATGAGGTCACTCCGGTAGCAATAGGCTTCAGTAGATCAGCTAAGGCCATCGGTAGAGCTTGCGATTTGGAGAATAACATATCTGGCACCTCAGCCCAAACCCCAGTTGCCGGGTCAAACACTTCAGCGGATTTTAGCGGAGCTAACCCATTCTTGCCTTTGCTGACACCGCCAACAACATACAGCTTGTTGTTCAACAGGCTAGTCTTGCAAAAGGCACGCCCGGTGCTCATCGGGCTCACCTCCTGCCATGAATTGACAGAGGGATCATACCTCCACACGCATTTCATCGTGGAAGCTCTAGAGAACCCACCCAAAACATAGAGGCAGCCATCAGCAGCGCCGACAGCGCAGCCACAGAATGGTATACTGCCTAACAATTCCTTATGACCAAGCCAGCCTCTGATAATGTCAAAGATACTTATGCCAGCACTCACCAGATCCCCCAAGCCCAACCCATAGACTCTGCTATGACTGATCCCAGGCATGAGTGGCAGCCTCTGCCATTGGTTGCTAACCGGATCGAAAGCGTGCCAAACCAGCTTCTGATCATCTGCCGTCTTCATCAGTATGTACAACCACTCTTCGGCCACACCGAGCTCCTTCCTCAGCCGGTACAGCTCTGCGCTGGTTATCGCCGCCTTCCAGCTCCGGGAAACCATCTTGGCCTTGAGGTACCCCATCCGCGGCATCCTCGCGAGGATTTGCAGAGAGATCTCATCCGGGAGCCCCGGGATCAGCCTCGGGTGGCCGTGGCTGCAGAGAGGGGTCGAAAGCCGCATACTCTTGGAGGAATCTGGTCGTGGAGCTTCGCCGTGCTCCCACTGCTGGTCCTTGCTGGCGGCGGAGCTCAAGAACGCCCCCATTTGATGTCTCCTTGGCTACCTGTATCTACAGATAAATTAAGCAGAGAAATTCACAGCGGATCAAAGGGCAAAGGCACAATTTGAGCAGTAAAAAATGGAAGAAAAGATGGGGAAAATCTATAAGAGCAGCTCCAGTGTGTTGTCAAACCGAACCGTGAGGAAAGGGAAAGGGGAGTAGAAGTCGATTTCAACACTGGACAAACCGAACCGAGGGAAAATATTTCTCGGTTCGACTCTCAAACATGGTTCGAACTCAGAGAATAAAAAATTTGCACCGACTCTCAAACATGGTTCGAACTCGGCGGACGAGAAGAGCCTCGACATTGCTCAAACTTGTGTTGGAGAAAAAGCGGGATCAGCCGCCTGTCCAGCCATGGACGAGCGCCTCTGGTCCAGCCATTGACGAGCTGCTCCGCCAGCCAGCAAGGGCGACGAATTTGTCTGCCCAGCCACCAAGAAATCGATGCGCAAGAGTGAAAAATCCAGTCACGAAATATACAAATCCGGGATTTTGGGGAAGCAAGCCATTGATTTTAATCGAGGATTTGGGACGGGGCTTGCTGGACGAGACGGATTGAGCGGCGCTAGGTGGCTGCGGGTGAGGATGAATCGGGGAACCGAAGGGGAGGGGGTTCGGTCGGAAGTTGGGAAAGGTGGAGGGGAAGAGAAATCAGTCGCAAGCTTCCAAAAATCAAAATGGAGGAGCCACCACGAGCTGCTGGGCTGGGAAAATTAAAGAAATCATGTACGTGAAGGAAGAGCTAACCAGTTTCCGCAAGCGTCTTTCATCTCGCGCTTAGCAATAGCAATGGCCACCGCGACGAGCTCGACCTGCATCTGCGGATTGGGAAGCGCCGTAGCTCTTGCCGGCGTTGGAGACGAGGACAAGCCGTCGGCCTGGAGAACAGTGCGTAGAGAAAGAGGAGCTGTGAGATATTTATCGCGCGGGCAGGCCAGCGGCAGGAGAAAAGGACGCCGCCGCCGTCGGCGAGGTGTTTTTTTCTTCTTTCCTTTCCTGGTTCCTCCTTGTAGTTTACTGCCACGGAGTATTAAATATAAATTAAAAAATAATTAATTACACAGTTTACGATTAATTTATAAAACGAATCTTTTAAATCTAATTAGTTCACGATTTAATAGTATGATACTACAGTACACATGTACAAATGACGGATTAATTAGGCTTAATAAATTCATCTCGTGAATTATTTATGGATTCTATAATTTATTTTTTTATTAGTATCAAAATACCTATACAATATCCATATAACATTCGATGTGACACCCAAAACTTTATATCCTGAATTTAAATAAGGCCTATATCTATTTATCATCCGAGTGATTCTGGAGGTCGTCTCACTCAATTTGTTAATGATTCTGCTTGCTTGAGTTTATTCAAAGCTATTTTTTAGTTATAAAAAATATTTTTCTCTTATAATATTTTAATATAAATATTAGCATAAACTAAATTTTAGCATCCGCAAACAGCATTATCTACTGTCCGATCTCTCTAGTACGTTTCGATTTGCATTCTGCGCTGCGGCGCAGGGCCGTAGCTGGCTAGTGGCCGCGCGGTGGGAGGCAGGCTCAGCAGCACAGGCACAGCACCCCGGTCACACTGCCCACCTCGACCCCTATGCCTGTTGCCTACTACTAGTACGTATAGTAGAATAGGGAGGCTGAGCAGCACAGAATCGGGCACCGCCCAATTTACTGTTAACTAATTTAATGTGAGAAAAAAAAACATTGTTCTTTGGTTGATGAACTATGACTTATAAGTCAAATACGACTAAACGAACAGGCCACGGTCTGACCACCTCGGTCTTTGTGCTTGTTGAATTAGGGGTGTTTAGTTTCACGGACTAAATTTTAGTCCCTGTCTCATCGGATATTTGGACACATGCATGAAGTATTAAATATAAACTAATTATGAAACTAACTGCACAGATTGAGACTAATTTACGAGACGAATCTTTTAAGCCTAATTAGTCCATGATTTGACGATGTGGTGCTACAGTAAATGTGTGCTAAAGACGGTTTAATTAGGCTTAATAAATTCATCTCGTAAATTAGTCTACATCTATATAATTAGTTTTATAATTAACTCATGTTTAGTCCTTCTAATTAGTATCCGATCGTTCGATGTGATGTGGACTAAAATTTAGTCCGTGGAATCAAACACCCCTTAGTACCCACTAGGCCCTACCATGGATGTTTATACAGTGCGGAGCTTGACAGTGACATAAGAGGGGCCTATCAGTACTAATTTGTTACTAAATCGGTTTTAAATTATAGTTCGTTTAACTTTTTTATCCTAAATTTAATCACTCGTCTTATTAAAAAAAATTATGCTAAATATCATTTATTTTGTTGTGGTTTGCTTTATTAATAAAAAATCTTCAAAATGATTTAAATTTGACTATGTTTGAATAATTTTTTGAATAAAACGAGCGATCAAATTTAGGTTAAAAAAGTCAAACAAATTATAATTTAAAACGAATGACTTACTATGTATACTTGTTATTAATTTTAATCACCAGTTTAATAGCTAATTAATGGAATTTTCAATCAGCAAGGAGGGGCCATGGCCCTCTTTGGCCTGCATGGAGCTCCGCCAATGTGTGTATATGTATATGCAAATTTGTTTCTTTAAAAGGTACAGATTACATCTTATTAGACTATATTTTATTATTTCTGTTTTAGTGTAAACTCTAAGTGTAAATTGTTTATTCGTACATAGAATGGTTAGGATTATTTGAAAAGTTATCTAATTTTTTTGGCCTTTTTATTTTATTTTCTGTATATTTTTTTTGGTTGTCCTTTGAAATTTTTTAATTTGGCTTTCATTGAAATAATCTGGCAATTTTTTTAGTTTTTTTATTTTCTGTATGTTATATTTGGTTCTTCTTTGATATTTTTAATTTGGCTTACGTAGAAATAATCTAGCTATTTTTTTTGTTATTTGGATAGTTTTTCTTATCTATTTGGTCTAGATCAAAGGTTCATGAAAATCAGGTGTTACGTGGACAAGAATCACTCGATTTTTATTTGTTGCCAATCGGGTGACGATGTGGCGTCCAACACTCGAGTGTAACGGCCGTCAAAATCACTCGACCCATGGGTAGGGATGAAAACGGATCGGATACGGATGGATATCACCGATATTACATTTGTTTTTATATTTCTTTCCGGATTCGAATTCGAATACGGATAGTCTCAACTATGTCGGATAGGATACGATTGGATATCGACATCATAAATATGCTATTTGAGTTTTCGGATACGGATACGGTATCGGATGTTGGATATCCGGACTCAGATACGGACAGATCTCAACCCCTCTAAACAGATTTGGTTTCGAATACGGTCGGAAAATATTCGTACCGTTTTCATCCCTACCCATGGGTAGACAGACACTGACCACTTGAGTGAGCAATGATGCGGCTGCAAGTTTCTCTTCAATCAGTGGACCCACTTGTCAGTTGCTATAAGCACATTCTAAATTCTAGAACAAGAAATTGTTTGCGCTCTCCTTCGATTCCTTACACACTCCGTTAAACTTATGCTTCACGGTGAAGCTGATGGTTTCAAAAAAAAAAAGAGAAAAGAATGAAGATGTAGAAGCACCACTTGCATTCTGTTAAGGTATGAAAACGAATCGAGATAACTTATGTTCCGTTTGGTTCTGTTTTCGTTTTCATATTTGTGAAAAAAAATATGGAAGCTGGACCGGAAGTGGTATGAGCCTATGAGGTATTTTTTTTTGTGGGATCATGTTTTTAGGAAGAAACAGACTCGTATTCATCCAACGTTTGAACCCTATCTTTATCTAAAATATTAGACTACCCACGGTGTGTTGATGCTTCAAACCTCTGTTTTCGTTTGAGGCTTGACGCCCACACATTGCAGGATGGAATTGAAGCATATCGAGGAAAGGTTCATTCATCGATGCCTGTCTTAGGAGAAAAAAATGTTGCCCCACCTGTAGATGACTTGAGGAGATGAGGCCGGTGCAACACCCCAGGCCCGGTACACGGCACAAGCAGGCACAGGCTCACTCTACCGAGGGGTGGGACCCACCTACGTAACAACCCACTTACATTTTTGTCCTCGTTTCGTGTAAAACGGTTAATCAAATGTTACTACGCGTCCTTGATCTGGCTATTTAAGTCGATCTGGCCGCCCTACATTCCCAGACCAAAAGCTGAATGCACAGTGCCGTAATACTACAGTAATTCGCGTGAACAGTAACTAAGACCAGTGCTGCGGCGCTGCAGTACCCGTTTTTGTCCCAACCCACTCGCAACAGTTACAGTGCCTCGCCCCAACCGGAATTTGGCTCATGGGCTGGGTCTCACATCCACCCACCTTCAATGGGTTCGACGTCCTCGTCGAATGCCAGATCGGCTTACCCTTACGGGACAAATGTCTAGGATCGACTTTCTTGGCCACGTCCATATTCATAGCTCCCTGACCCAAGTGCCATGCTCTCACAAGAGCCACGCGCAACCTGCCCGAGCTCTCGAGCCATATGTCCGTGAAACCGCGAGAGTTGGCTCTGAATACCATTTGTAACACCACAGGCCCAGCACACGGCACAGGCCCACTCTACCGAGGGGTGGGCCCCACCTACGTAGTAACCCGCTTGCGTTTTCGTCCTCGCTTTACGCAAAACAGTTAACCGAAGGTTACTACGCGTCCTTGGGCGGGCTATTTAAGCCGGTCTGGCCGTCTAGGATTCACGGTTTAGGACTAAAGTCACAACGGTTCGCGGTGCTACAGGACTCATGTGAACAGTGACTAGCCAACAGTGCTATGGCGCTACAGCACCCCGATTTTGGCCCAGCCCACCTCGGTGCTACAGCTCGGGCCACAGCCCACACGCAGCAGTTACAGTGCCTCAGCCCAACCGAAATTCGGCCCATGCGCTGGGTCTCACATCCGGCTACTAGATGAGCGAATTAATTGTTGTTCTAACATGCTGTTCTTGCACGATGGTTCCCGCTGCAACCAGGGGCGAAGCTACTGAGTGCAAATGCACCACCCAAAACTTGTAAAAATAATGGGTTTTTTTTTCTAAAATTTTATCTTATATACACCACCTATAGCAAGTCTATGCACCCACAAGCATGGGCGGATGTATGTAGTCATTAGTGGGTGCGGCCGCACCCACACAAAAACAAAAAAACAGTGATTATAATTAAATTTTCTCCATATTCGCATCCTCAAAATAGAAGTCTATACACCCACAAGATAAGCGCACCCCCCTTGAATTTTCTCCAGCTCCGCCACTGCCTAGGCAAGTGCACCATTCTCTAATTTGCTCTAGCCTCGCCACTAGCTGCAGCTCTTTATGAAAATGGAGCACCGGTGTTGACTGATGGAGCATCGACACACTGGCTAGTCTTAGTTTAAGAACTTAAAAAAGTTCTCCTGAGAGGCATCAAGAAACCTGTGACGCACTTCAACGAGGCTAGCTCCTAACCTGTCAAATAGGAACACGAAGCCATGTCATGATCTATCTTACCTTAAATTTCTAGTTCTCGTCTGTATTTGTTCATTTTCATATTCTTCTATTATTTGTATTCCATTTTCGTTCTCGTTCCCGTTCTGTTCTTTGTGATCAAATATGTAATAGAAACGAAAATGGTTATGTGGATTTGCCGTCCGTTTTCATCTCTAATTGTGGCACACGATCAATCATAATAAAAACTAAAAAAAAGCTACTCTCCCAGCTCTACGGTGGTTCACTTAATGAATTGAATGTTGTGGGGTAGATATTTTTACATACGGTTGGGTAAGTGAACGTGGAAATGCGTTACCATCAGCCTATAAAAATGATTTTCATATCAATAGCAGTGTCCTAGCTAAAGATGGGTTTGAAAAGGTCAAGCATGCTCCCAACCAAACGTTCTATAGTCAGAAAAGAAAAGGAGGAGACGATGGAGCTGGAAGGAAACCAAGGAAGTCAACCGCAAAACTTTGGGACTAAGGCCTTCTTTAGTTCCAAAAAGTTTTCTCAAAAAGTGCTACAGTAGTCATCCCATCGAATCTTGCGATACGTGCATGGAGCATTAAATATAGACGAAAAAAAACTAATTGCACAGTTTGGTTGGAAATCACGAGACGAACGTTTTGAACTTAATTAGTCCATGATTGAATACTAATTGTCAAATAAAAACGAAAGTGCTACAATAGCCAAATTCCCAAATTTCATCCAACTAAACAAGGCCTAAGCTAAGGAGCCTGCCTTGGGGCCTTGCTCCAATATAATAAAAAAAATACGTGCTCATGCACATCTATATTGAAAAAAAACTGCTTTTGATGTTCATTAATAATACATGCTTACCTGGATTCTAGAAAGTCAAGCAGCCACAGAGGCATACATTAGGCAGGCCATGACATATGTAAATCGTCATCTTAGTGACGTAAGCCTCGAACGTAAACCAAGGGCAAGCATGCATCATAGCCATTTTAAAAGAAATACTCCTAGCTAATGATTTTAAAAGAAGAAGGTCGTACCTTTGGCACACTAAGGCCTCGTTTAGATTGCAAATTTTTGTAATCTGGATACTGTAGCACGTTTCGTTTATATTTGACAAACTTTGTCCGATCATGGACTAACTAGGCTCAAAAGATTCGTCTCGTGATTTACAATCAAACTGTGCAATTAGTTATTTTTTAACCTACATTTAATACTCCATGCATGCGTCTAAAAATTGATGTGATGGAGAGAGAGAGTGAAAAAACTTGCAATTTGGAGGTGATCTAAACAAGGCCTAAATATAATGCCACATCCATATTAATTCAGAAAAATTTGACTACTTTTAAGGGAGCCATCGGGATCTCAAGTTATATAGCCTTTATCTTTGTCAATATGAATATAAACAAACATAAGTGTCAGTGCTACTACGTACCTCTCTATCTCAGATAAATTAAATTCTTGAGATGTTCTAAATTTAATTATAACTTTACACAGGGAAGAGAGTATCAATATTTCTATAAAAATATATTCCATAGCACATCTCTAATGATACTAGTTTGATGTTATAAAAAATAGCGGTATTTTTCTATAAATTTATTTGAATTAAAAAACATTGATTAAGACAGAAATCTTAAGATATTTTGTATGAAATTAATGGAGGATCTAAATTAAAGCGAGATGTGTTTGCACAGAATCATGCATATGGTTAGTAGTAGTGGCCACAGTTGAGTCGTCGTCGTCGTCTCACAAATAGACAGTGGCATGTTGCTTTCATCTGTCCATCTCAATCGACTCATCAAGATGTTGTCCATCAATCATCCCAAGTAGCACGCACTCCATTGATTTAATTATCCTAGTCAAGTCCTACGCCAAATGTTGATAGATGGAGACAGGCCTCTCGCTACAAAAAAAATATTTCCCAAAATGAATGTAATTCTACGTACGAACGTAGATAAGCATTTGTGCATATTCGGACCTAGAATTCCATCTTATTAAGGTCTCATTTGACACGACTTCAAACAGCTCTGGCTCATACTACTGTGCACGGAGAAGCCAGAGCTGATGAAAAAAATAGCTTCATTAGCTTCTAGTTTATTTTAAGAGTAGAGATAAAAATAACAATTCCTTATTACTATAGTGTATAATAAAAAACTAAACAAGAATCAATCGAAGCCCCACCAAATAGGGTTTAAAATTCTCACCCTTCAATCGTAGTCTAGCTAGCTAGCTAGCTAGCCCCAAACATACGTTCTTAATTAATTTGCAAGTTAGCTTGGCTTGTGTAGCAAGTTAGATCGTCTCAGCTGTTGGCCGAAATCATTAATGCCCAACGTAGCGTTTGCGATCGAGAGCTCTCATAAATAATTTGGATGGGTAGGCCGAGTGCTTAAATATCTGTCTGATCTCAGCTAGCTTCGTAGTGAATCTTATGTCCTGGTTAATTAAGGGTCGATCCGGATATATTGGCCCAGCTCGTTTCGTTGAGATTTGATTGCTGCTGATGCTGATTTACTATGAGAGAAAAATACTATTCGTTCACTGAAAAGTATTGCTGAAAACAGGGCGATAATCAACTAACTTTGCTAAAAAGTTCACAGTGCCAGAGCTTGGGCGTGCCCAGGGTCGCTGGGCCTGGGTCCGCCAATGTATAATATAATAAATCCAGTACTAAGTCATATATTTGTACTTTGTGTAGAGCCAAACACCAACGTAGTACGAATATTTGTACTATAGGTTGGCGCTATATGAACCGACTACACAAAGATTTTGTAGTGAAGAGTCGATTTTGAATTTCGAGTTCAACGTGCTTGGCGAGAGCGAGCAGGAACGGCTGCGGGGCAGTCCGTGGGCCGTTGGGGGCCTTTTCTTCTCCTGCCCACCGGCTGCCTCGCGCCAACATCGTGGGCCCGCGCTCTCCGAACCGCGTACGTGGCAGCCCGCTCGCCCCACCGTGCCGGCCGATTTTCCTTTTCCTTTTACTCCGTGGATGGCCTGGCCCAACGTAAAATCCGCATATTGCTATTGGATACACGTTGAGGTTTGTTTGTATACTACTATACTATATATATACTACATACAAGAAAGAGGCAATAATTCAACGCCTTTATTTTCCTGCCTTTTGCAGATGTCGATGCGCACATGATATGCATCTTTGAGGGCAGGAAAAAAAAAACACATTCTCTTATCTTAAGCCCCGTTGGTGTGTCATGAAACCTGACTTGATTCGCTCAGTATTTTTCTCTCATAAATTCCTAAAAATTTATTCAGATTCTTCTAAAATTCCTCCAAACGAACGGGGCATAGCGTTTAATCAATATAAACAGCATTGGTTCTGTAACACCCTGGTGTTACGATCCTGTTTAGCACCGTGATTTAGGTCTAAGAAAAATTTTCGAAACGAGTTCTCGTTTTTTTAATATTAAAAAGTACTTGAGGCGATAAGCGAATCCTGTTTGACTTAGTTTTGTGGACTCGAATAAACGCTCAAGTTAAATCACGCCGTGCGTAGAAATAATTAGGACTGTCGAACGACTATTCTAGCGAACGGTTTGTTTGGTTAGATTAAGCATGAAAAGTAACTTTTATAAACAAAATAAAAGTCATTAATAAATAGAATGATATATATATATATATATATATATATATATATATATATATATATATATATATATATATATATATATATATGAACTCACGGGCTTATTTTGATAAGCACCAACTGACAAGAAGGAGAGCGCAGCAGTTTCATTTATTTTTCCTGGCGCGGCGTGAAGTGTACTCGCCTGCCATTGCTATTGATCCATGTCTCGTTCTCATCGTGGCTATGTATTTCTCTATATTGCGAAGTCTCCTTATCCATCCCCCTCCATGCTCCCCGAATTTTGCTTTTACTTCTCTCTTGATTGTTTTTGTCTGCTTCCGTTAGTCCTTGCTGCCTCCGCTGTCTCCGTGGCCGACGAGCAAAGCTCCAATTCACGAGTTCCCACGTCCCTGCCTTAGCCTACCTTGCCTGTCCCTGACCTTGCTTGTCCTTGATCCACTATTTTCTCTATCGGACAAGCCGGCCGGTCACCTCCGAGCTACTCCTGTCGTGTACTACTCTTCCCTGCCTCCGTTGTCCCATCGGTAATGGCCTTGTCATGACGCCGCTGTTGCTCCCGCTCCGCAACGTTGCCCTCTCCTTTTTCCTCTCCACGTCGCGCGCCTATGACCGTAGCGCTGCCCCTCCTTCGTCCTCCCTCACGAGTGCGCGCATGCCCGCGGCCTCACGCTGGTCCCCGTTTCCCCGCAGCAGCGCTGCTTTCTGGAACCGTGCCATCACCCCGTCTGCGTGGCACCTGCTGCTCCACGGTGCTGCCTCCCGAGCGTCTTCCCCACCACCACGGTCGCGGTCTCTGCACGCCGTGTGCGTGGCCGGCCGTTGCTAGCGCTGACGCCCTTCCTCTTCTTCCCCGTGTCGCACGCCGCTCCAGCTCATCCGCAGCGTCGGCCGTCGCAAGCGTAGGGCGCCCGTGGTCGCGCCGCTGTGCCGGTTCCTTTCCCCGATCACATGCGCGTGCGTGCCCTCAGTCACGCACCTAGGCCCGTGAAGCACCGGTGTCCCCTCCTCTGCTTTGCCTTGCGCCGAGCTTGGCCATCGCCGTAGTCACCCGAGCCAGGCGTCCGCTCCTTGCCTAGGTGCGCCACTCCATCGTGGCCTTGCACTGCGCCTTTTCCCCTTCCACCACCATCCACACGGGGAGCCACTGCTGCCCCGCAGCACGCGCCATGGCCGCTCCCCTCCCGGTGCCGTTTGTCTACACTGCTGCGCCCTACAGCACGGTACTACGCGAGTCCGAGCCACCACCACTGTCGCTCACCTTCCGTTCACTAGAGCCGCACGCAGCTCCGCCTGCTAGGCCACAGTCGTGCTATGCCGCAGTAACCAAAGTGCCTGCCATGGCTAGCCAAACGTCGCAGAGCGACTCCGCCTCAGCCCATGCCTCCCTCCTCGTGCGCACGCGCCACCGCTGCGTGGACTCGCGCTGCTCCACCTCACAACGCCGCTCCTCCTATGCTCATGCGCCGGCGTCCCCGCCGCCACCCATGGCGCACCTTGGGTGCGCGCGAGCGTGCTGCACCACCCCGTGGACATCCCCGCCATGCCCACGTCGTTTCCACCGCATAGCCCCGCTGCATCACCGGAGCCGTAGCCGCCCGCCTGGTTGGCGCCGCCGCCACTGCTCGCGCGGGTGGGCTACTGGGGGGCTGGCTCGGGTCTCGCCATGGCCATCCCGACGCCGCGTGGGTCCCCATGTAGCTCACCGGTGGGTTCTCGTGCAACTCCCACTGCCGCCGTGCCTTCTCAGCCGAGATTGGTCGCCGACCGGAGCTCCTCTACTCCGTGCTCTGCTTTGAGGATGATGGAAATGTAGAAATGGACTTAAGCATAAATAGCATCTTTTATAGTGTTCTTTTTGCAAAAATGATAGACTCATAGGTTTACCATTAGGGTCTTAGTTGATTTAGAGTAAGTACAGGGGCCTCTTTGCAATTTTGTGCCACCGTCGCTGGATTCGTCCCCTTGGGCCGTTTTGTCAGGCCGGTCTGTCGCTGGCTGCCGTGTCTGGGCCGCCCGCGCCGTGGCCGCGCCTGACTAGGCCACTCGCGCCTTGGTCCCCGCGTTGGGCCGCGCTCGTCGTTGCTGGGCCGCTGCCCGCGTGAACGCCGGTGGGCCGCTTGCCTGGTCGGCTAGGCTACGGGTGTCTAGGCCTCTTGGGCGCCCGCGTGGGCCGCACTGGCCGAGGCTGGCCCAAGTGTCTATCTCTTTTCTGTTTTTTGTTTAAAATGGCTGAAACTTGTAAAATCAATATAAGATGGTATAGGAATCCAAAAATTGTGAAACCAATTTTGTTAGTCTCCTAAAATCATGATCTACCTAATTATTATATTTTGTTCACATAGTTGGATAATATTCTTAGAAGCTATATAATTAATTTAAGGTACTTAATATTATAAAAAATAAATTTGTAGGAATTTCCATAATAAATTGGTAATATTATTGTATCTAAAATTTATACAGTAGGCTCCTAGCAATATTAGGTACTCACTGTAATTTTTGTAGCTTCAGAATAATTAGTTGCTAGATAAATAATGATGCCCTATTTCAAATAAAGATTAAATTGATAGTTTAATAAAGAAACACCTTGGATTTATATAACTAAAATAATTATTAAGAAATAACGCCTTATTCGACAACATGAATACGTAGACCAGTGTTAGAGCTATCTCGTTAGCTTGTGAGGCCTGATCGAGTTTCTAAGCATTTGGCTATCGTTGATTAATTACGTCTATGCATTTGCATCAATGCATATCATATAGGTACGATGATATATCAACGGATCAATTGAAGGATGATTGGGAATCTACAGATGGTATTCTCTCCAGGAGATGATGCAATGGGCTTTCTATTTAGATGATGGTGGATGATTTGACGATGCAGACACTAACTTTTTAATGTATATCTTACCTAGGCAAGCCTCGGTGCATAACCCCTACTTTTTTGCAGTTTAAATTATATTTGTGCTTTAAGTTTTAAGGAGTTGAATGAAACCCACTTATATATATATATATCTTTATCCTATGAGTCTTACTAGTATGACAGGATCGTGTAAAATGCTATGCTATAGGACTCCGGTAGAAGTCGAGTGATTGCCTATTACTCGCGAGAGATAGGAGATATCTTACTATATTATTATCATTGGAAAATATAAATGGTGGAAAGAAAAAATGGTGACCAGGCAGGGATATGGTTTCGGTATTGGTGGGTGTGAGAGGTTGTGTCACCGTGGACGCAGGACATGGCTTGGTTATACTGCTTTCCCTGTCTGTGTCGGTTAAGGATCAGTCGTTGCATAAGCCATCGAGGCAAGTCATAAATCTATTGTCCCGAGCACATACTTGGGTATGGGCACTTAGAAGACTTGTTGCTCTCCTGTCGTGGGCTTCGGCTCTTTCTGGACTGACTATAAGGGTTATTTTTTTGGTGGAGGAGGTCCTTGCACCGCACTAAGTTCGAGACTCAGGGGCGAGAGCTTGGAGTCCCAGTTTGGACAGGGACCTAGGATCCTAGGATAGGAGGGTGATGGGTTGGTCCTGCTTGTGCCTTGGGTACAAGCGGGGTGTGTGTTTTTGGGGCACCCAGCTGGGTACATTGGTTCACGAATTGCCGCCGAGTTGGTATGGCTTGTCTTATGCCTAGCACCGTAGTAAGAACTGAAAGATGAAAGATGAAATGGAAAAAGAAAATCTGATTGCTTACCACCTGCTTGAAAGTAGCATAGGTGCTTACATAGAATGGTTAGTTAATGAACCAATGCGGCTATTAATAAAAACCGAACATAAGGATGCACGCTTAGTAATGCTTCCTACAAATGCAATAAACCTACAAGCCAGATAGCCTTGCATATCCATGAAGTCTTTTCTTTCCTTCTATCGGGTAAGTCTTCCTGAGTACAATTGAGTACTTAGGGTTTTATTTCCCCTGTTGCAGGTGACAGGTGGAGGCTTGAGCTGACCTTTGTGTGTGGATTTCTCCTGTTGGGCTCAGAGAGGATTTCTTTTACGCTGTGATCGTAGTCTTTATTTATAACTCTCATTAAATGTTTTTATAAATGAAAGTTTTATAATATGTTATCATAGTTTACATATCAATGATTCATCATGTCAAGATTAGATAATTATTTCCGCTGTAATTCTGATCACATATTTATATTCCACTATTAAATTAAATTGTTCATAACTCTGATAATATGATTATATTCCACTGTTATAATAATAAATATTATACTCTGATGTTCTATTAAAAGTAATGTAAGAAATGGTCAAGAATGATGTAAGCTTTATTCTCTCATTTGTGATCCTGATGGTAAAAATATGGATTTTTGGGTTCTTCCCTGGGGTGTGCCTGATAAAACCGAGTAATTTAGTGTTCTTCCTTGAGTGCTTTGTGTCTAATGGAGGATAAGCACTCCTATGAGGCATTTGATTAGGCAGTTCTGCTACAGGTGGTATCAGAGCATAAATGAGGAAAATAAAGTTTTCAAATCCTTTTCTAAATTAAAATTTGACTACCTATTTTTTGTAAAAAGTTAGGACGTTTGCATGCAAAGTTATATAAGTAGCCCTATTACTATTGTAATGTATCCAGGATAGATGGCACTCTGCTGACTTAGGTAGACTTAATCAATTTTTCTGCAGGTACACTGACTCGAGCATAGTCCGATAGCATCGACTAGTTACAGTGAGAGAACGATGTGCTAAAAATTTGAGAACGGTTGCCCTATATGCTGGCAATAGTGGAAGGACGTATAGGACGTGCATTCATGCATATTCTGTTTGTGCATTGTAGCGTTCGTATTATTTGTAGATACGCCATCCATAGGTGTCACGCATGTTGTATTGTGCACGACTGACTCGTTCTTGTTCCTGAGTTAGGTCTGCACTGTGGCTTTGTGCTTTGCGTTCACCATGGTTCACGCCGGTTGTGACCCATGTCTCCCCGTACCCCTTTTCTATGCTCTTGTCAGACCCTTGCCCTATAGTCGTACTAGTCAGTAATGGCATCGCACATCGCTCGCCTCGAATGCGTGAAATTTGGTTGGTTCGCTTGTAGTGATTCTGCGTGGGAACCCTGGTGGACCATGCTAGGACCACTAAATGCTCAGCCTTTATAAGCAGAGCCTGGCTTAGCCCTTGGTACCACCACTCGGTGCACTTTAGCTAGTCCAACTTTTTCTTTGAGCAAGCTTTTCGCTCAGCCTTCCTCACCACTATCGCTAGAGATGGCAGGAGCCTGGTTAGTACCTACTGCCTGAACGTTGAGGGTTTTCCTAGAATCCTGCATGCCATCCTACAAAAGCTCAGAGTCAAAGATCGCCCTGAGTATGAGGGTCATTGAAAGCTCTAGTTTGGTTTTGATGAATTGATGAAACCCTAAGTGCTAACCTAATTTATCAAGTGATCATGACATAGGTAGCACATTCCAAGTGGTGAAGCAAATAAAGATCATGACATGATGATAGTGATGCCATGGTGATGATCAAGTGCTTGGACTTGAAAAGAAGAAAGAGAAAAATAAAAGGCTCAAGGCAAAGGTATAAATGGTAGGAGCTATTTTGTTTTGGTGATCAAGACACTTAGAGAGTGTGATCACATTTAGGTTTTATAGCCATACTATTAAGAGGGGTGAAACTCGTATTGAAATGCGGTTATTAAAGTACCACTAGATGCTCTAACTCATTGCATATGCATTTAGGATCTAGTGGAGTGCTAACACCCTTGAAAATGTTTTGTGAAAATATGCTAACACATGTGCATAAGATGATACACTTGGTGGTTGGCACATTTGAGCAAGGGCTCGGAACTTCACAGGCAGAGTGTCTGCCCATAGAGTGCAGACAGTCCGACGGTGCCATCAGCGCCCTAGATAGAAAAGACGGAGGTCATTGTAAGTGACCGGACGCTGGTCTCGGTTGGACAGGTGCGTTCGGTCAGTGGCAGCAGAGGGCGTGCGTTTCGGTCTCATGACCGGACACTGGGTCCCTCAGCAATCGGACGCTAGAAGGCTGCGTTCGGTCGTGCTGATGTGGCAGCATAGAGGAAGACACCATGTGACCAGACGCTGGCTGTGTCCGGTCAAGCATGACCAGACGTGTCTAGTCGAGAAAAATTGTTTCTAGAAGCTTACTGGAAATGACCGGATGCTGGGGGTTCAGCGTCCGGTCACTGTTAGCTGCTGTGTCCGGTCGACTGTTGACCGTTGAGATTGGGCGAATAGTATTCAAAGAGAGGGGACACGTGGCGTGTATCACATGACCGGACACTAAGGGCCAGCGTCTGGTCGATCTGACCGGAGCGTCCTGTCACCCCGAGTTGTGCCCAGTGAAGAGGTATAACGGCTCTATTTTGTGGGGGGCTTCTATTTAAGCCCCATAGCCGGCTCAAGCTCATACTCTTGGCAATTTGCATTGACATAGCAACCTTGTGAGCTTAGCCAAAGCCCTCCCACTCATCTCCATCATTGATTCATCATCTTTGTGAGATTGGGAGAGAATCCAAGTGCATTGCTTGAGTGTTTGCATCTAGAGGCACATGGTGTTCGTGTTTCGCTACGGGATTCACTTGTTACTCTTGGTGGTTGCCACCACCTAGATGGCTTGGAGCAGCGAGGATCATTGAGCGGAGGGTGGTGATTGTCTCTAGCTCCGATCATAGTGATTGTGAGGGGTTCTTGACCTTTCCCCAGTGGAGAGCCAAAAGGTACTCTAGTGGATTGCTCGTAGCTTGTGTGATCCTCATCTTGTATTGGTTGTGCGGCACCCTATTGAGGGTTTGGCGTGTGAAGCCAATTAGCGCGTGAACCTCTAAGTGAGTGAATCACCACAATGAGGACTAGCTTGCCGGCAAGCAAGTGAACCTCGATAAAAAATCATTGTGTTTATCATTGATTCCGAGGTAATTGGTCTTCATTGTTATTCATCCTTGTGATTGATTGGCTTATTCATCTACATGGTGGTATAAACAAATTGCTCACTCTCTTTACATTATCGCAAACTAGTTGTCCAGCTCTTTAGTATAGCTAGTTGTGAGAGCTTGTTAGTTTGGTTAGTGTGACTCTTTAGTTAGCTTTTGAGAGCACACTAACTTAGTGTAGTGTCATAACTATTGTGTGGATAGAACTACATAAACTAGAATTGTGGTAGGTGGTTTGTATTTTTAGTAGGCTAACGCAACACTTGCTTCACCTTATAATTGTCTAACCGGTTTGTTAAGTGTTGTTGTAGAAAATTTTAATAGGCTATTCACCCCCCTCTAGCCATTAGGACCTTTCAAGTGGTATCAAAGCTGAGGTCACCGTGATTTGAGGCTTAACAACCTTCGGTGTAAAAATGGCTCAAATCAACAACATAAAGAAGCCACCCCAATTTGATGGCTCCAATTATCCCTATTGAAAGGCTAAGATGACAACTTATATCAAGTCAATCAATAGGAAGGTTTAGAAGGTGGTAGAGACAAAGATTGAGATTGAAGATGAAGAGGCTCCCACCGCCGCCGAAGAAATACTACTTCAAAATAATGACATTGCTCTTAGTACCATCCATGATGCTTTGGATGAAAGAATATTTGAGCAAATCAAGAATATTGAGTGAGCTCATGAGGCATGAAAGAAATTAGAGGAATCATTTGAGGGCACTCAAGCCATGAAGGGTGCAAAGGAATACATTCTCAAAGAAAAGTTTTCAAGCTTCAAGATGAAGGAGGATGAGAGTGTGCCAAACATGTTCCATCGGATGGAAGTGCTTGTCAATGATCTCAAAGCACTTGGTGAGAAGATAGAGGACAAGGACTTCTCTAATAAGTTCTTGAGATGTTTACCCGTAAGATTTAGAATGTTGGTCACCTTGCTAGTGAGGACCGGTTTAGACACAATGACACCAAACCAAATCTTGGGAGATATTATGACCGATGATGCTTATAGAGATGATGATGAGAAGGAAGAAAAGAGAGAGAAGAAGGATGAGAAGAGGGATGACAAGAAGAAGAGCGTGGCATTCAAGGCCACATCATCCAAGGGCAAAGCTAAGCAAGAAACAATAAGTGAAGATGATGATTTATGGGATGATGATGATGATGAGAAGATGACTCTCTTTGTCAAGATATTTGGCAAGTTTATGGTGAAGAAGGGTTACCGTGCTAGAAGAAAGAAGTCTTCATCCAAGAACAAAGAAGAGTCAGGAAGGTGCTTCAAGTGTGGAAGCAAAGATCATCTTGTTGCTCAATGTCTATACAATAGCGACAATAATGATGATAACAAGAAAAACAAGAAGATGGACAAGAAGGAAAAGAAAGAGAAGAAGGATAAAATGACCTTCAAAAAGAAGGGTGGTTCATATGTGATCACTTGTGATAGTAATGCTTTCTCAAGTGATAATGATGATAGTGATGATGACAAGACCACCAAGAAGAAGGCACTTGCAAGCATTGCAATCAATGAGAAGCCTTCTCTCTTCGACACTCCATCATGCTTCATGGCTAAGGCCACTAAGGTACAAAATTGTGATGATGAAAGTGATGAGGAACATGATAATGAAAATGATAGTGATAGTGATGATGATGAACCTACTAAAGATGAATTATTTGACATGCTAGAAGATGACAAAGAACACTTTGACATTAAGAGAAGGGAATGCAAGAGCTTGAATAAGGAGATAAAAGCCCTTAAGCAAGCCCTTGATGAGCTCAAAGAAACTCATGAGAGGCTAGAGGAAGCCCATGAGAAGCTTGACAAGGCTCACAAAAAGCTTGAAAAGGCTCATTCCTCTTTGCTTGATGAGCAAAATAAAAAGAAGCATGTTGAAACTTGCAATATAGGCTTAACTTGTGATATAATTGATGAATCATTATCTATGCATATCATTGTTGCTCCCACTAACCCTTCTTGTAGTACTTCTACTTCCACCTCATCTAGTAGTGATGGTTTCACTTGTGATGTCTCACTAAGGGTTGAGAATGAGAACCTCAAGAAGGAGGTCAACAAGCTCACTCACACCTTGGCTTAGGCCTATGGTGGTGAGGACCGCTTGCTTATGTGCTTGGGTAGCCAAAGAGTTTCTCTCTGCAAAGAGGGATTGGGCTATACCCCCAAGAAAGGCAAGGCGGCCTTTGCTCCTCACAAAACTAGTTTTGTGAAAAACAATGGTTGGTTTTGCACTAGTTGCAAGCAAGTTGGTCATAAAGAGCATGAGTGCAAGAACAAGAGCAAAAATGCTAATGTATCCTCATTTAAGATTAATTCTTTCTATGTACTTACTAAGGGTATAAATGATGTAAAGGCTAAGTTCATTGGTAAACCATGGATGGGCTCAAAGAAGAAAGCCATTTGGGTATCAAAGAGCTTAATAACTAACCTTCAAGGACCCAAGCAAGTTTGGGTACCTAAAAAATTAATCTTCTTTTGTAGGTCAATTACAAAGCCGGAGGAAGGCATTGGGTTCTTGATAGTGGGTGCACTCAACACATGACCAGTGATGCAAGAATGTTCAACTCAATCAACACCAATGGCAATGATGGTTATGATAGTATTACATTTGGTGATAATGGCAAAGGCAAGGTCAAAGGGCTTGGTAAGATTGTAATATCCAATGACATGAGCATATCTAATGTGTTGCTAGTAGAGAGCTTGAACTTTAATTTGCTATCCGTGTCTCAATTATGTGATCTT
Organism: Miscanthus floridulus; assembly: GCF_019320115.1. Classification (NCBI taxonomy): domain Eukaryota; kingdom Viridiplantae; phylum Streptophyta; class Magnoliopsida; order Poales; family Poaceae; genus Miscanthus; species Miscanthus floridulus. The sequence continues at coordinate 9,871,277 of NC_089592.1, forward strand.
GGATTCAAATACATATTTAGGGTAGATGATGTAGATATCATAAGTGTAGATGACTCTAACTTAATCTTCAAAGGCTTTAGATATAAGAATTTATGCTTGGTTGATTTCAACGCTAGTGAAGCTAGATTATCTATATGCTTGTTCACTAAGTCTAGCATGGGTTGGTTATGGCATAGAAGGCTTGGTCATGTTGGAATAAAACAATTGAATAGATTGGTTAAGCATGACTTGGTTAGAGGCTTGAAAGATGTTGTGTTTGAAAAAGATAAGCTTTGTAGCTCTTGTCAAGCCGGAAAACAAGTTGGAAACACTCATCCCAAGAAAAGCATGATGAGCACTAGTAAAGCATTTGAGTTATTGCACATGGATTTGTTTGGGCCAACACAATACACTAGCATCGGTGATAACAAATATGGCTTTGTGATAGTGGATGATTACACTAGATACACATGGGTATTCTTTCTATTGGATAAAAGTGATGTGTTTACAACATTCAAATCATTTGTCAAGGGCATTCACAATGAGTTTGAGACAACCATCAAGAGAGTTAGAAGTGACAATGGTAGTGAGTTCAAGAACACTAGAATTGATGAGTTGTGTGATGAATTTGGAATTAGACATCAATTCTCAGCCAAGTACACTCCACAATCAAATGGCCTTGTTGAGAGAAAGAATAGAACACTCATTGATATGGCAAGGTCTATGCTTAGTGAGTACAATGTGAGTCAATCTTTTTGGGCCAAAGCTATCAACACGGTTTGTTATTGTAGCAACCGCCTCTGTTGTTACCCATTGAAAGAGAAGACACCATATGAACTCTTAAATGGTAGAAAGCCCAACATTGCATATTTTTGGGTCTTTGGTTGCAAATGCTATATCTTGAAGAAAGGCACTAGATTGGGCAAGTTTGATAAGAAATGTGATGAAGGATTTCTACTTGGTTATTCCACTACAAGCAAAGCATATAGAGTTTGGAATTTAGATAGTAGTACTCTTGAGGAAGTTCATGATGTTGAATTTGATGAAACCAAGGGTTCATAAGTAGAGAATGAGAACTTGGAAGATGTTAGAGGCATTCAACTTTCAAATGTCATGAATAACATGGATGTTGATAAATTGAGGCCTAGGCAAGTGAATGATGATGAAGATGATCAAGTGCAAGTGCTCTCTAACTCAAATGTACAAGATGATACAACTCAAGCTAGTACAAGTGGTTCTCATAATAATAAACAAGATCAAGTGGCTAGTACATCATCTCAACCCAATGGTCAAGCAAGTGTAAGCAATCAAGTTCCAATCCTTCAACCAACCAATATTGCAAGGGATCATCCATTAGACACTATTATTGGTGATATTTCAAGAGGTGTGCAAACTAGATCAAGATTGGCTTCATTTTGTAGACATTTCTCATTTGTGTCATCCATTGAACCAAAGAAGATAGGTGAAGCATTGAAGGATGTTGATTGGGTGAATGCTATGCATGAAGAATTGAATAACTTCACAAGAAATTAAGTATGAGAATTAGTAGAGAGACCAAAGGGACATAATGTGATTGGAACCAAATGGGTCTTTAGAAACAAGCAAGATCAAGATGGGATAGTGGTAAAAAAACAAAGCAAGATTGGTAGCACAAGGCTATACACAAGTTGAAGGTCTTGACTTTGGAGAAACATATGCCCCGATTGCTAGATTGGAAGCAATAAGAATCTTGCTAGCCTATGCTTGTGCCCACAACATCAAGCTCTATCAAATGGATGTTAAGAGTGCATTTCTCAATGGTTACATCAATGAAGAAGTATATGTTAAGCAACCTCCTAGTTTTGAAGATAACAAGAAGCCTAACCATGTGTACAAGTTGAAGAAGGCATTGTATGGCTTGAAGCAAGCACCTAGAGCATGGTATGAGAGATTGAGGGACTTTCTACTCTCTAAAGGGTTCATGCTGGGCAAGGTTGACACCACTCTTTTCATTAAGAAGACTAGAAAAGATTTATTTGTGTTGCAAATCTATGTTGATGACATCATATTTAGATCAACAAATCAAGACTTTTGTGATGAGTTTGGAAAGATGATGGCTAATGAGCTTGAGATGTCCATGATTGGAGAGTTAAGTTACTTCCTTGGTCTTCAAATTAAGCAATTGAAGAATGATACTTTTGTGATTCAAGGCAAGTATATTAAGGACATGATCAAGAAGTTTGGCATGAGTGATAGTAAAGTCATTAGTACACCAATGGGAATCAATAGCAACTTAGATAGTGATGCAAGTGGAAATATGGTGGATAAAAAATTATATCGGTCTATGATTGAAAGCCTACTCTATGTGACCGCATCAAGGCCGGATGTCATGTTTAGTGTATGCATGTGTTCAAGATTTCAAGCCTCACCAAGAGAAAGCCATTTGAAGGCTACTAAGAGAATATTGAGATACTTGAAGCATACACAAAATGTTGGTTTGTGGTATCCCAAAGGAGCAAAGTTTGAGCTAGTTGGTTACTCTGAATCGGATTATGTGGGATGCAAGGTTGAAAGAAAGAGCACATCAGGCACATGTCAATTGTTGGGAAGATCACTTGTCTCATGGTCATTGAAAGGATCAAGATGCCCAAGAGGGGGGGGGGGGGGTGAATTGGGCTAATTCTAAATTTTCTTGCAATAATCAAATCCTACGGATAGCCCAATTAACCCCCTGTGCCTAGAAAAGTGTTTCTATCAAATCAACGCACAAATGACTTGCACCCTATGTTCCAAACTTACTCTAGCATAGCAATTCTATGGATGTAAAACAAGTATTGAATTGCTCAAAGTAAATACTCAAAGTAAGTGCTCAAGGTAAATAGAGTGAGAAAGGAATGCGGTGATGTTTTGCCGAGGTATCGGAGAGTCGCCACTCCCCACTAGTCCTCGTTGGAGCACCCGCGCAAGGGTGTAGCTCCCCCTTGATCCGCGCAAGGATCAAGTGCTCTCTACGGGTTGATTCTTTGACACTCCATCACAGCGAATCACCCAAAGCCGCTCACAACTTGAGTTGGGTCACCCACAAGCTCCGCCGGGTGAACACCAAACTCCCAATCACCACCAAGCCGTCTAGGTGATGGCGATCACCAAGAGTAACAAGCATGAACTCTCACTTGACCACGCGAAGCCTAATGAGAAGATGGATGCACACTTTGCTACTCTTGATTTGCTAGCAAGGCTACTCTCTTGGATTCTCAAATCACAAACACCTCACTAGGACCTTGCTCTTCTTGGCACTCACAAACGTGTTTCTCAGCTATTGGAATGAGCAAAAGTTACTCCACTCACGAGTGGAGCTTCTATTTATAAGGCAGCCTGAAAAACGAACCGTTATGAGCTTCTGCGGGGTGACCGGACGCTCCGATCGTTTTGACCGGACGCTCCGGTCAGTTCAACCCGCGCAATAGTTTTCACGTGATGACCAGATGCTGTCAGGGTCCGGTCAGTACTGACCGGACGCGTCTGGTCGCTCTTGGATGCTTACTGTAAACGACCGGACGCTGGATACTCAGGGTCCGGTCACCACTGACCGGACGCGTCCGGTCGCACTTTCTCAAGTCTGGACCCTTACTGGAGTCGACCAGACGTTGGCCCTCAGCGTCCGGTCACATGACCTTCTAGTGTCCGGTCACACCAGACTTGTTCTTCACGGTCAAATGAACTGACTAGACCCTATGGCCAGCGTCCGGTCACACCGGAGCCAGCATCCGGTCAGTATTTGACCCTCCATTCACTTCCAACTCTCGATCATATGTGAATGAAGTTTGCTCCAAAGGATCTTAGGCATTCATAGGAGCTACCTAGAGCTAGTTTTAACAAGTGTGCACCACACCTAACTCACTAGACTCAACTAGGTTAAGCTACCCATTCATACCCCCCTTCATAGTATGGCCAAAGGAAAAAACAAAGTCCTAAACTACTCTAAGTGTCTCTCCAACTTCAATTGACACTTAGAACTAGTTGTCCTTAACCTTGTCATCCATCCTTTGAAAACCGAAACGATTTCCATCGTAGGGGCATGACAACCTCAATTGCCCAATCAATTTCCATTATCATGACCTAACTTAATTGCCTCTGCAAAACACATGTTAGTCATAGTAATTTTGTATTGACATTAATCACCGAAATCCACTTAGGGGCCTAGATGCTTTCAATCTCCCTCTTTTTGGTGATTGATGACAATACCACCTCGAGTATGTTAAAGAGTGAGGTTTTTGAAGGGCTTGGTTCATATAAGCTTTTGTCGTTAAGAACAAGAGAGTTAGGCAAGCTTACATGACCCAAGCCAACACAGTGTACTCAAAGGATATGAATTAAGTATGAGTACAAGTATCAAAGCTCATTTGCTTCAAAGTATAAACACGGTAGCAAAAGCAAATGAGCATCACAAGTGATATGACATATAGATAATGCAAAGTAGAAATCACACATGTCAAATATCACAATCACATAGATAGCACTATCACATATATATAATAGTATGCATGAAAGTAAACACATGAATGCACAAAAGTAATAGTGTATCACACAAATAAAACTCCAAATGTATATAATAAGCTAATACTAGATAACTAGCTCCCCCTAAAACTCGCTCCCCCTAAGACTACATACTTGAACACCCTCTCCCCCTTTGGCGTCAAACACCAAAACCTAGGGTGGGGCTGCAGTGGACGAGTCAGGCGCTGAAGTACGTGGAGCAAGCTGGAACTAGGCATCATCATCATCTGACCTGGAGCTCTGAACTGACTAACCCTCTGTGGTAGGAAGTGTCACTGAAGCGGTTTGGGTCTGAGCCGAGGCTGGTGCTGCCTATGAAGCTGCTAGTATGTTTGTCGTAGGATCTAACGAGGCGACAGACGAGGGAAGCCTCTGAGTAGTCACTGCAACTAGAGCTGCTGTAGATGGACCAGTGGTATGCATATGCGGCGGAGTAGGCATGCCGGTCAACTCGCTGAAGGATGCTCCAAGACTCCTGGAGACTGACGTCTTAGGTACAAATAGCGAGGAAGACTGCTCTGGTGTGAAGCTCGTCTGAAATGGAGTGAACTACGGGGCTACCACGGGTGAGGCTAACCACTAGGACACCTGTATAGGAGGTGAAGCAAACTGAGCTGGAGGCTGTCCCTGACTCTAGAGCCCACTGGGCTGTACTGCTGGAGTCGTCGAAGTGGTAGGAGGCTGTGCAAGTTGGGGCGAAGGCTGTGGCAGTGGGACCCCAATGGCTGTCACTACATGCTGCATGAATCCCATGAGCTGCTGCTGCATAAGTAACTACTAGTGCTGAAGGAGCTGCTGCTGCCGCTGAAACTCGTCCTGACGAGCTTGAAACTATGCAAAGTTGGTAGCTGTCTCCTGTGCCTGTCGTGTCTGATCCTGCTGCATCCGCTTAAGAATAGCAATGAGAGTGGGTCTGTCTACGGAGCAGGTGGAGCAGAACTAGAGCTACCGGCCTCTGCATCGTGTCTGCATGGAGGCATCTAAGGTATAGGCTGGTAGTCATCGTTAGAGCTGTCACTGTACTCGCTCACCTCCTACTGTGCCTCTAGCTCCTCCTCCTCAGTGGCTGCAATCCCTCTGATGATCTCATCCTACTGAGCTGCGGACTCTGGCACATCGGGACAACAGCTAGGCTGTCTGGGTGCCTGAGGAGTGGTGTGTCTGATCCTCTGTGATAGGTTGTAAGCTGGGAACTCCGTGGTGGCACCTGTATACTCATCCATCATGCTAGGGGGCTTATCAAGCACTACTCTATAGATGAGGAACGTGATCTAATGAGCATAGGGAAGCTGCCTATGACCCTTGAATCCCTCAGCTATTATGTCCTCCATCTCTGAAAGCAAGAGATCCCAGATATCAAATACTGTCTGCTGCATGATGGCATTGAGAAGCCAGAGCTGTAAGTGAGTCAGGCCCTCCCTGTATCCCAACCTGGGAAGCAGTGTCCTCCTGATGATGGCCTCTAGTACCCTCGCTAAAGGAGTCAAGTCACTAGGGTTCCTACTCGACCCCTCTCCAAATGGCTCCTTGAAGTAATGTCGCACTAAATCTGTAGGGGGCACCAACCCTCCGTGAGGACGCCTAGGAGGCTCCTGCTGTCCATAACAGACCTCATGCATCTTGACAGGCTGCTTCTATAGCCTCAGTATCTCTCTGGCTCTACCACTCATCACTCTGTAGTCTTTGCCTTTGAAGGCAAAGTGAATGAATCTGTGATGTGGATCGATGTAGAGCGAAGCATAAAACTGACGGACCCAAGATGGTACATATATGCCCGTCCGTCCAATCAAATCTGTCAGTCCTGGCAAATATGACAAGTATGGCCGAATACTCTCTCCGGCTGCTGCCATAATAGACTCTATCTAACAGACTCTCTAAGATCTAAACACTGCCCCACTATTGAGATAAGCATTGTAGAAATCCTCCTACAGTGGCGTGTAGAAACCCTCAGCTGCTCTCTCATCCCTCCTCGGAGGAAACCAAACCTCAAACTCAACAAATCGCAGCTACTGAACCTGTCTGGTGGTGGCGGCCCTCAAGTTGAGGTGAACCACTGGAGGCAGACCCTGAGGTCTCGGTAGAGGACGTGAACCTCTGCGCTGTGTAACTAGCCTCGGTGGAACTGTAGCACTAGTATGACTCGAGCGGCATAGCTGAGGTGCTGGCTCGATCTCCTGACCCTCCTGAGTCTCCTGGGCTGGCTGAGGCTCTGCTGGTGGGGGCTGCTGCTGTGCTGACGGACCCTCCTCAATGGCAACCCGTTGTCCTGCAAATGTGGTAGTCCCAGCTAGACTACCGTGACGACGCTCAACCTCCTCAATCGTAGCTCTAACTGCTGGAGAAAATGGCTGATCTGCAATGACAACTCCACTGCAGGCACCACCACTCTCGGCACACTCTATGGCCTCTGCAACAACTGCTGCTCTTGCTATCTCTGCATCGGGGTACTTCCGCTTCTTGGATGTCACCTGCTTGGTTGACTTGCCCTTCAATCCGGCTGGCTGGTGAGGCAGGGGCCTCCGATCATCATCACCTGGGCCACCACCAATGTTCTTGGTGTGAGCCATCTAAACTGACAAGATGGTGAACTGCCGCTGATGAAGATCAACTGTCAAACTGCCACTTTCGAGGCTTGGCCTTGATCCTTACTCGCGAGCTTGGCTCCGAGTTGACTGCCAACTGCCACAAGAACCACAACGGAACCAACTCGCTGCACGATAGAATAGATGGATATACAAATAAATACCATATTGCTAATAGATGCGAAACCCTAACAGAGAAAGCAATGTAGATGCGAAATTGAATCAAATGGCTTTCTACCTGACAATCAGTGATCCGTGAAAAGATGAGATGTCATGCGGGGGAACCTCGGAACCGGCTAGGGTTACACGGAGCAATGATGAACTGGTGGCCCTAGTATTTGTGAAATCAGTGCATTGTATTGCAATTGATCTATGCAATTTGAAATTGAAACAAGGGGCTAGCCTTACCGAGAGGAGATGGGGCTAGGGCACACGACACTTCACGATGAAGAGAGGGCTAGTCGCAAGATGGTGCGCGGGGAGGCACGGCAGTGCTGTGAGATGTGCTGGCGTAGTGGCGCTGGCGCGGGTGAGCAGTGGCGGCAAGGGAAGCTCGGTGGCTGCGACAGGCCAGCATTGGCGCGGTGGCACGCAAGCTACGGTGGTGCGGCGAGGCAGGGGCACAGAGGTGCGCGGCTAGCGAGCTAAGGAGGCGGCGGCTCAGGCTAGGGCAAAAATGAGTTGAGGGGCAAACAGGGGTACGACAGCGGTTAAGTAATCCCCCAAACGCGATAGAAAAGGAAACGGAGAAAGGAGTCCTGAAGCCACGCGAGATCCACTGACCGGACGCTCCGGTGGTAGCGACCGGACGCTACCACCTAGCGTCCGATCGATTCCAGAGAGGTCCAAATCCTCTGGAATCGGGACCGGACGCGTCCGGTGGTCCATGACCGGACGCAGGCAGGGTCCGGTCAGTACAGCTTGTCCTTCCTTCGATCGACCAGACATTGAACCCTTCCTGACCGGACGCACAGACGCAGCGTCTGGTCACTCCTTTACCAGCAGTTCACCTCCTATGAACTGACCGGACGCTAGACAGCAGCGTCCGGTGCACTTTTTCCAGCAAACCTACAAATTTCCTTCGCGCTGTCTGTTCCCAATCAAGTCCCAACTTGAATAAGATCCAAATAAACACCAATTGGGACTGATATGAGTGACCTCTCTCAAACCCTCATATTTTTCAAAATATTTTGCCTTAGGCTATAATTCTTTTTAAGAAAATAGGCAACAAGAGGGCAAATGGAACAAAATGACAAACAACATTCATGCATATGCAATACTTCTAATTAAAACTAGTTGCTTGTTAAGTTTGATCCAAGGTTAAGCCTCTTCACACGCTTTTCGGCGGTTATCTTAACCATGTTAGACAAGCCCTATGTGCATTGCCACAAATTAAACATGTTGTATATTACAATGAATGCAAGGGACAACACAAGCTCAATTTTTAGTGAAGTTACTAAAATCAAGTACATTGAGCTCATTTCGCAATCTACAAAATGTAGCCTCATCTAGCGGTTTTGTGAAGATATCCGCTAATTGATCTTCGGATCTTACACCTTCTAGTGATATATCATTTTTAGCCACATGATCTCTTAGAAAGTGATGGCAGATATCTATATGCTTGGTGCAAGAGTGTTGAACCGGATTATTTGCAAGTTTTACTGCACTTTCATTGTCGCACAAAAGAGGTACTTTCTCTAGAACTACTCCATAGTCTAGCAAAGTTTGTTTCATGTATAATATTTGTGCACAACAAGCACCCGTGGCAATGTATTCCGCTTCGGCGGTGGACAAAGCCACACTATTTTGTTTCTTGGAGGACCAAGACACAAGTGATCTACCAAGCAAATGGCACCCTCCGGATGTGCTCTTTCTATCAACTTTGCATCCGGCGTAATCCGAATTGGAATAGCCAATTAATTCAAATAAAGCTCCTTTAGAATACCAAAGACCAATGCTTGGTATGTGCTTAAGATACCTAAGGATTCTTTTTACGGCAATTAAATGTGTTTCCTTAGGACTAGCTTGAAATCTAGCACACATACACACACTAAACATGATGTTGGGCCTAGATGCGGTTAAATATAACAAGCTACCAATCATAGAGCGGTAGAGAGTTTGATCAACCGGGTTACCTCCCTCATCTAGGTCGAGATGTCCATTTGTAGGCATTGGTGTCTTGATTGGCTTACATTCATCCATCTTGAATCTCTTGAGAAGATCTTTTGTGTATTTCTCTTGAGAGATGAAGATGCCTTCTTTCATTTGCTTGACTTGAAAACCAAGAAAGAATGTAAGCTCACTAATCATTGACATCTCGAACTCCTTTGACATCAATTCACCAAATTCTTTGCATGAGTCTTCATTTGATGATCCAAAGATGATATCATCAACATATACTTGACAAATGAAGATATGCCCATCAAGCTTCTTGGTGAATAGTGTGGTGTCGACCTTCCCAATGGTGAAGCCCTTCTCAATGAGGAAGTCCCAAAGGCGCTCATACCAAGCTCTTGGGGCTTGCTTAAGCCCATATAGTGCCTTGGACAACCTATAAACATGATTAGGATATCTAGGGTCTTCAAACCCGGGAGGTTGATCAACATAGACTAGTTCATTTATAAAGCCATTTAAAAATGCACTTTTCACATCCATTTGATATAGTTTCATTTCATCATATGATGCATATGCAAGAAGGATATGGATGGCTTCCAATCTTGCAACCGGTGCAAAGGCCTCTCCAAAATCCAAACCTTCAACTTGAGAGAACCCCTTTGCAACTAGTCTTGCCTTGTTTCTCATAACAACACCTTGATCATCTTGCTTGTTGCGGAACACCCACTTCGTTCTAATGACTCTTGCACCTTTTGGTCGCTCTTCAAGAGTCCAAACTTCATTGCGAGTGAAGTTGTTCAACTCTTCATGCATGGCATTGATCCAATCTGGATCTTTAAGAGCTTCTTCTACCTTGGTAGGCTCATAGCAGGAGACAAAAGAGTGATGAGCAATAAATGAAGTAAGTTTTTGAGATCGAGTCATTACACCCTTTGATGGACTCCGTATGATGAGATCTTGTGGATGATCTTGTAGGAGAGGTGTGTTTCTTCTATTGACCACTTGAGGAGGAGGTTGTGGAGCATCAACATCTTGTGCTTGTACCACCATTTGCTCATGAGAGATATGAGTACCTTCATTTTCCACTCTCCCATCTTTTTCACCATCTTGTGGTATATTTGATGAAGAAGGTTGGTTAATGACTTGTACATCATCTTCATCATCTTTTGGCTTGATGTCTCCCACCGGAATGTTCTTCATAGTCTCCCTCAATGGTTCATCACCTATATCATCAAGATTCTCATGTGCTCCTTGGGAGCCGTTAGATTCATCAAATTCCACATCATATGTTTCTTCAACCAAGCCGGTGGCATGATTAAATACTCTATATCCTTTGGACTTCAATGAGTAACCAACAAGAAAACCTATATCACAACATCTTTGAAACTTCCCTAGGTGTTGCCGCTTCTTGTAGATGTAGCACTTGCAACCAAACACCCTAAAGAAGGAGACGTCTGGCTTCTTCCCATTGAGCAACTCATACGGTGTCTTGACAAGGAACTTTTGAAGAAATAGGCGGTTGGATGCATAACATGCGGTGTTGATTGCTTTCGCCCATAGAGCTTCAGGGGTGTTATACTCATCTAGCATTGTCCTTGCAAGAGTGATCAAAGTCCGGTTCTTCCTCTCAACTACACCATTTTGTTGAGGAGTATAGGTTGCGGAGACCTCATGTTTGATTCCAACTTCATCACAATAAGCTTCTATGTTTGTGTTGTCAAACTCTTTGCCATTATCACTTCTTATCTTCTTGAGCTTCACTTCAAATTCATTTTGAGCTCTCTTGGCAAACTTCTTGAAACAAGATGCAACTTCGGATTTGTCATGAAGGAAGAACACCCATGTATACCTTGAATAGTCATCCACAGTCACAAGACAATAGAGATTTCCTCCCAAACTCTTATATGTTGTTGGTCCAAATAAATCCATGTGTAGGAGTTCTAGCACTATTGTGGTTGACATGAAAGCTTTGATTGGATGAGTGTTTGCAACTTGCTTGCCGGCTTGACATGCACTACAAAGCTTGTCCTTCTCAAACTTCACATCCTTCAACCCTCTCACCAAATCATTCTTCATAAGCTTCTTGAGTGAGCTCATCCCAACATGAGCAAGTCTTCTATGCCATAGCCACCCAAGTGTTGTTTTGGTGAATAGGCAAGTCTTCAAGTTTGTATCTTCGGAGGTGAAGTCAACTAGATATAAATTGTTGTATCTAAATCCATTGAATATCACTTGCCATCTACTTTGGATACAACAACCTCCTTCTCGGTGAATAAGCATTGGAAGCCAAGATCACACAATTACCCAACGGATAGCAAGTTGAAACTCAATGAGGCAACATAGAGCACATTGGAGATGGAATGATCATTTGATATTGCCACTTTGCCCAATCCTTTAACCTTGCTCTTTGAATTATCTCCAAATGTTATTTTCTCTTGTCCATCTACCTCTTCATCTAGTGAGGTGAACATACGAGGATCACCAGTCATATGTTGAGTGCAACCACTATCAATAACCTAATGACTTCCACCGGTCTTGTAGTTCACCTACACACAAGAGATTCAAGCTTTAGGGATCCAAACTTGTTGAGGGTCCTTCACCTTCTCAACAAGTGACTTAGCCACCCAAATCTTCTTAGGCCTACTCTTGTTGGGGGTCCTAAGAACATGACTTTCATCTTTCCACTAGAATCTTTTCTAAGCATGTAGTGAGCATTGAAAGCAAAGGGTCTAGCATGCTTGGGCAAGGGTTGTGGTGGTGGAGTTTGACACTCATGAGCAAAGTGGCCTTCTTGTCCACACTCAAAACATCTCTTTGGCTTTAGCTTTGGCTTTGATTGTTGGTGTTGAGCTTGAGCCTTCTTCTTCTCTACACTTGCCATATATCTAATGCCACTTCTATCCATCTTCATGATGGTATTCATGAGTAGCTCACTTTGGAGATGCTTGCCTCTAGCAAACTTGCTCAATCCCACCTTGAGATGCTCTTTCTCCATCTTGAGCTTCTTGTTCTCTTCCTTGAGAATATCATTGTTCTTCTCTTCCTTGAGTTTCTTGTTTTCTTCTTTGAGCTTCTCATTCTCAAGGATCAACTCTTTGTCATGATCAAGAGTTTCTAGCACAATGGTGTTGTGACTTTTCATCTCTTCAAGATCTTTCATGAGCTTCTCATGGTCACTCTTGAGCTTGACATACTCATCATAGTCATTGCACTCAACCACTTGCTTGCCTTTGCTACTAGATCCATGCTCAATGCTCTCATCAATTAAATCATCACATGAGGTAGCTATATCAATCTTAACAACATGGTTAGTAGCATCATGTGGCTCATTTGGTAAGAATTCTTGTGCAATAACAAGAGTATCATAATTGATCTTTAGAGTTGTATATTCATCTTTTAGCTTGTTGTGACTAGTGATAAGCTCATTGTGCACCCACTCAAGTTTATCATGTTTATCTTTAAGCTCTTTCTTAGAAGATTTGAGCTCCTTGAGTTTGGATGATATAGAATCATTTGTTTCTTTAAGCTCATCATTAGCCTTTTCTAATGTATCACACTTAGCTAAAAGTAAATCATTTTTAGCATCAAGTTTTTCATTTGTAGCTCTACTCTTTCTAATGATCTTAGTGTATTTTCTTAATATTTTGACAAGATCATCATATGTAGGTGAGTCATCATCGCTATCGCTATCATCATCGCTAGCATGCTCATCATCACTACTATCATCACTCTTAGTTACCTTGCGTTCAACCTTGGCCATAAGGCATAGGTGTGTAGAGGATGATGGCGATGGTGGCGGTGAGGATGCACGATCAATAGCAATGGCGGCCACCTTCTCATTGTCACTCTCATCATCGGATGATCCACTTGATGAATCAATGTCCGTGAGCCAATCACCGACAATGTAGGCCTTGCCACTCTTCTTCTTCTTGTAGAAGTCCCTCTTTTTGCCATCTCTCTTCTTGTATGGCTTGTTCTTTTTCTTTTCATCTTCATCACTTGAATCATCTTTCTTGCCCTTGTTTTTGAACTTGTCTTTCTTGGGCTTTGTGCATTGATGAGCTAGGTGGCCAAGTTCGCCACAATTGTAGCAATCCATCTCGGAGATTGGCTTTCTTCTTGAGCTAGTGAAGAACTTCTTCTTCTTGTCGTCAAACTTGATGCCACTCTTGTTTAGCCTTTTTAGCATCTTGGTGGTCTTCTTCACCATGAGAGCAAGGCTCTCTTCATCATCTTCATCACTTGAGCTTTCATACTCAAGTCTTGCTTTGCCCTTATCTTGGCTAGCTTTGAATGCTAAGTCCTTCTCTTTCTTCTTTGTAGAGGATGAGCCATCTTGTGGCGTGATGTGCATGTACATCTCATGAGCATTAATCTTTCCCAAGATTTGTGTCGGTGTAGCGGCGGAAAGATCACCTTGATGTAGCATGGTCACAATGTGCCCATATTTGTCAATGGGGAGGACACTCAAGATTTTTCTCACAATGTCGGATGGTGCCATTTGAGTAAGTCCAAGCCCATTGACTTCCTCTACAAGAACATTTAAACGAGAATACATCTCATTAGCACTTTCTTTGGAAAACATCTCAAAAGAATTTAGCTTTTTAATTACAAGATGATAGCGTTCCTCACGCTCACTCTTGGTTCCCTCATGGAGCGCACAAACGTCCGACCATAGTGCATGGGCGTCTTTGTGGTTCCTTACATGATTGAACACATCTTTGCAAAGGCCTCTAAAGATGGTGTTGCGAGCCTTTGCATTCCATTTTTCATAGTTTACTTCATCGCCTTGAAGTTGTGTGGCATTCTTAGGTGTTGGGAACCCTTGAGAGGCGGCTCTAAGAATTCCAACATCTAGAGCTTCTAGGTAAGCCTCCATGCGAATTTTCCAATATGGAAAATCATCCCCCTCGAAGATAGGAGGAGGTCCATCCCCATGAGACATCTTGCTCTAAGTGGTTAGGCTTAAAAACATGAGCACGAGGCTCTGATACCAATTGAAAGGATCAAGATGCCCAAGAGGGGGGGTGAATTGGGCTAATTCTAAATTTTCTTGCAATAATCAAATCCTACGGATAGCCCAATTAACCCCTTGTGCCTAGAAAAGTGTTTCTATCAAATCAACGCACAAATGACTTGCACCCTATGTTCCAAACTTACTCTAGCATAACAATTCTATGGATGTAAAACAAGTATTGAATTGCTCAAAGTAAATACTCAAAGTAAGTGCTTAAGGTAAATAGAGTGAGAAAGGAACGCGGCGATGTTTTGCCGAGGTATCGGAGAGTCGCCACTCCCCACTAGTCCTCGTTAGAGCACCCGCGCAAGGGTGTAGCTCCCCCTTGATCCACGCAAGGATCAAGTGCTCTCTACGGGTTGATTCTTTGACACTCCATCACGGCGAATCACCCAAAGCCGCTCACAACTTGATTTGGGTCACCCACAAGCTCCGCCGGGTGAACACCAAACTCCCAATCACCACCAAGCCGTCTAGGTGATGGCGATCACCAAGAGTAACAAGCACGAACTCTCACTTGACCACGCGAAGCCTAATGAGAAGATGGATGCACACTTTGCTACTCTTGATTTGCTAGCGAGGCTACTGTCTTGGATTCTCAAATCACAAACACCTCACTAGGACCTTGCTCTTCTTGGCACTCACAAACGTGTTTCTCAGCTGTTGGAATGAGCAAAAGTTACTCCACTCATGAGTGGAGCTTCTATTTATAAGGCAGCCTGAAAAACGAACTGTTATGAGCTTCTGCGGGGTGACCGGACGCTCCAATCATTTTGACCGGACGCTCCGGTTAGTTCAACCCGCGCAACAGTTTTCACGTGATGACCGGACTCTGTCAGGGTCCGGTCAGTACCGACTGGACGTGTCCGATCGCTCTTGGATGCTTACTGTAAACGACCGGACGCTGGATACTTAGGGTCCAGTCACCACTGACCGGACGTGTCTGGTCACACTTTCTCAAGTCTGGACCCTTACTGGAGTCGACCGGACGCTGGCCCTCAGCATCTGATCACATGACCTTCCAGCGTCCGGTCACACCAGACTTGTTCTTCACGGTCAAATGAACTGACCGGACCCTACCGCCAGTGTCCGGTCGCACCAGAGCCAGTGTCCGGTCAGTATTTGACCCTCCATTCACTTCCAACTCTCGATCATATGTGAATGAAGTTTGCTCCAAAGGATCTTAGGCATTCATAGGAGCTACCTAGAGCTAGTTTTAACAAGTGTGCACCACACCTAACTCACTAGACTCAACTAGGTCAAGCTACCCGTTCATACCCCCCTTCATAGTATGGCCAAAGGAAAAAACAAAGTCCTAAACTACTCTAAGTGTCTCTCCAACTTCAATTAACACTTAGAACTAGTTGTCCTTAACCTTGTCGTCCATCCTTTGAAAACCGAAATGATTTCCATCGTAGGGGCATGACAACCTCAATTGCCCAATCGATCTCCATTATCATGACCTAACTTAATTGCCTCTGCAAAACACACGTTAGTCATAGTAATTTTGTATTGACATTAATCACCGAAATCCACTTAGGGGCCTAGATGCTTTCAGTCATCAAAGAAGCAAAATAGTGTTGCATTATCAACCGCCAAAGCCGAATACATATCCGCCGGTAGTTGTTGTGCATAAATACTTTAGATGAAGGCCACTTTGAGTGACTTTGGAATCAAGTTCAAGAAAGTGCCATTGCTATGTGACAATGAGAGTGCAATCAAGTTGACCAATAATCTGGTTCAACATGCAAGAACAAAGCACATTGATGTCTGCCACCATTTCATAAGAGATCACCAATAAAAAGGAGACATTTGTATTGAGAGTGTAGGCACCGAAGATCAACTTACTGATATATTCACCAAGCTATTAGATGAGAAAAGGTTTTGCAAGTTAAGGAATGAGTTAAACATATTGGATTTCTCAAATATATGTTGATGCACCCCCACTCATATGACATGCCTCTCCTTCAAGCAATCTAAGGTAAAAGTTGATTGGCATGGCATACATCCTTGCTAAGGACTTGTTTAGTGCATCTAGACATCTTTCACATTTAATAGGCTCATTCATGAAAATCAAATGAATTTGATAATTATATGGTACCACTATTGCTTCTATGCTTATTTTGATCTAGTGGTAGCATATGACATGTTTGTGGGCTTGTAAACCTGTGTTTAATCTAGAAAATAAGCTCTAAGTGCTTAACTCAACATGGTACAAGATAACCCTTATTTGGAGGTGTGAAGAAGCTTGTCCTTGGATCAAACCAAGTTAAATATCTTTGACAAATGATCTAGATTGGACCAAATTTGGAAATATGATCCTCACACCATTGATTAACATTAATAATCTCAACCTATCTATAATTTAAGCCTTTGTGGTCATTGATGACAAAGGGAAAGAAATAGTGCACAAAGATAGTGAAAAGACAACACAAAGGGGAAGAGAAATAAAGATACAAGTGATAGGGGGAGAACTTGACATAGGGGGAGAAATATGACAAAGGAAAGGGATCAATTCAAACTTTGAGCACACAAGTAGGGGGAGCAAGCTCATGAGGTTGTATGGTGCATTTGAATGTGCATTTCATATGTTTGCTTGCATGGCACAAGTTTTAAATTTCAATATCCATGCTTGTATGGTGTATGCTAGTTGTAGGATTGAATGATAAAATGAAAAACTAGCATGCATAGGATATCTAATGATTTCATTTCCAAGTGGTATCAAGTTAACCATGGTGCTAAGGATGGTATAATGGTGCACTCTGATTGGTATCATGCTTCAAAAGTCCATCTTTTATACCTTAGCATCATTTGGTAGATATTGTCTCCTATATTTCCTATCTAAGCATATGTGCAAGCTACAATCCAAACTCTTAGCACATATGTAGGGGAAGCAATTGCTACCATTTGGGGTTTAGGAAACTTGTCCATATCCTTTTACAAATGGTAAAAATGCTTGGGCAAGCAACATGGATTCAATTGAATTTTAATTCATATCTTTATGTAAGGGTTGTCATCAATTACCAAAAAGGGGGAGATTGAAACCTATAGTTTGGTTTTGGTGAATTGATGAAACCCTAAGTGCTAACCTAGTTTATCAAGTGATCATGACATAGGTAGCACATTCCAAGTGGTGAAGCAAATAAAGATCATGACATGATGATGGTGATGCCATGGTGATGATCAAGTGCTTGGACTTAAAAAGAAGAAAGAGAAAAACAAAAGGCTCAAGGCAAAGGTATAAATGGTAGGAGCTATTTTATTTTGGTGATCAAGACACTTAGAGAGTGTGATCATATTTAGGTTTGATAGCCGTACTATTAAGAGGGGTGAAACTCGTATCGAAATGCGGTTATCAAAGTGCCACTAGATGCTCTAACTCATTGCATATGTATTTAGGATCTAGTGGAGTGCTAACACCCTTGAAAATGTTTGTGAAAATATGCTAACACATGTGCACAAGGTGATATACTTGGTGGTTGGCACATTTGAGCAAGGGTTAGGAACTTCACCGGTGGAGTGTCTGCCCGTAGAGTGTGGACAGTCCGATGGTGCCACCGGCGCCCTAGACAGAAAAGACGGAGGTCACTATAAGTGACCGGACGCTGGTCTCGGTTGGACCGGTGTGTCCAGTCAATGGTAGCAGAGGGCGTGTGTTTCGGTCTCATGACCGGACACTAGAAGGCTGTGTTCGGTCATGCTGATGTGGCAGCACAGAGGAAGACACCATGTGACCAGACGTTGGCTGTGTCCGGTCAAGCATGACCAGACGTGTCTGGTCGGGAAAAATTATTTCTAGAAGCTTACTAGAAATGACCGGATGCTGGGGGTTCAGCGTCCGGTCACTGTTAGCTGCTGCGTCCGGTCGACTATTGACCATTGAGATCGGGGGAACAGTATTCAAAGAGAGGGGACACGTGGCGTGTATCACATGACTAGACACTGACAGCCAGCATCCGGTCGATCCGACCGGAGCATCCTGTCACCCCGAGTTGTGCCCAGTGAAGGGGTATAATGGCTCTATTTTGTGGGGGCTTCTATTTAAGCCCCATAGCTGGCTCAAGCTCATACTCTTGGCAATTTGCATTGACATAGCAACCTTGTGAGCTTAGCCAAAGCCCTCCCACTCATCTCCATCATTGATTCATCATCTTTGTGAGATTGGGAGAGAATCCAAGTGCATTGCTTGAGTGTTTGCATCTAGAGGCACTTGGTGTTCGTGTTTCACTATGGGATTTGCTTGTTACTCTTGGTGGTTGCCACCACCTAGACAGCTTGGAGCAGCGAGGATCGTTGAGTGGAGGGTGGTGATTGTCTCTGGCTCTGATCGTGGTGATTGTGAGGGGTTCTTGACCTTTCCTCGGCGGAGAGCCAAAAGCTACTCTAGTGCATTGCTCGTGGCTTGTGTGATCCTCATCTTATGTTGGTTGTGCGCACCCTATTGAGGGTTTAGCATGTGAAGCCAATTAGCGCGTGAACCTCCAAGTGAGTGAATAGCCACAACGAGGACTAGCTTGCCGGCAAGCAAGTGAACCTCGATAAAAAATCATTGTGTTCATCATTGATTCCAAGGTGATTGGTCTTCATTGTTATTCATCCTTTTGATTGATTGGCTTATTCATCTACACAGCGGTATAAACAAATTGCTTACTCTCTTTACATTACCGCAAACTAGTTGTCAAGCTCTTTAGTGTAGCTAGTTGTGAGAGCTTGTTAGTTTGATTAGTGTGGCTCTTTAGTTAGCTTTTGAGAGCACACTAACTTAGTGTAGTGTCATAGCTATTGTGTGGATAGAAACTACATAAACTAGAATTGTGGTAGGTGGCTTGCATTTTTAGTAGGCTAGCGCAACACTTGCTTTGCCTCATAATTGTCTAACCGGTTTGTTAAGTGTTGTTGTAGAAAATTTTAATAGGCTATTCACCCCCCTCTAGCCATTAGGACCTTTCAGTCATGAGTATGAGGAGCGTGGCACCGAGCGGTGTGAGGTTACTGTCTACATTGGGAAGAGTGAAGAGTTCCCTGACCTCACTGAAGCCTAGAGTGTGACCGCAACTGGGTTTTGCTTCATCACCTACTAGGTTGTGGCCCGCAACGCCTTGCGGTACCTCTACCAGATCTATGAAGAGCCCATTGCTCGTACCCCCATAAGGTTCTTTCCACCCTTAGATAATAATCGGTGGGCATGGAAGGCTCGCATGGAGGCCTTGCAAGGGCAAGATGGGCAAGAGGATAGTCCAACCGTGGTGCACTTGACCACGTACCTGCTTGCTTTAGATGAGCAGTATGACTAGCAAGCCTTGGAGCTGAGGGCGTGCCTTTGGCGTGTCGAGGAAGCTGAGGTCTTCAACCGGATGCTCCATGTGCAGCTCGCCAAAGCGCATGCCAGTGCTATAGCTGCTAAGAGCCGGGAGACCGTCATGTCGGAAGCTCAGAAAAAGGCTGAAGATTGGCATGTCCATTAGTTGGGTGAGGCCTATCTATTCACTAGGGCCAAACGGAGGACACTGGTTGATGAAAGGCAGGATGCCCCAATCTTGAAGGGGATCCCTATCCACCCACCTGAAAGAAGGAGAACCAGTGATGCAGAACCACCAGCACCTCCACCATCGAAAGTGTTAGAAGCAGAACCCTTGATTCCTCTCACTCAACTATTGCCATGAGAAGATGTAGATTAGTTGCCTTGTAATGCTGTACCCATAGTAGTAGTGCTTGTTGTCGCTGTCCTCTGGTATTATACTCTTGCCGTTGTTTTTTGTTTGTAGTTGTTGGGATCGTCTGACTGTAGGTGAATGCTGTGTCGTGAATGGGAGACTAGATGCCTATATGATGTACCCGTGTAAGATCGTTGGAACGTGCATTTTATTTATTTTGTCGTGGTTATTGCATTCATCTAGCTTAAGTCTTGTTAGACGTGCTCCAAGTTTTCAAGGGCAATATTAAGTGGGTTACAAGAGAAGTTGCCATTCAGATACCAGCAGATCAGCCGTGATTGGATAATGTTGGACATTGTATCGACTAATTGTGGATGTCCCAATAAACACCTAAATCTCTTTAAATCAAATTCATCGTTGGATTTGAATTCCTTGTCCCTTGTTGTAAAAGGGAACCCTTGTTGTTTGAATCTTTCCTTACAATACCCCTCTTATTCTGTGGTCTATGACCCCACCGTCTTCATGGTGTGTAAGTTGGTAGTAGTTGCTTGGTTAAAAGCTTATGGTGCCGTGATGAAACCGAGGGCTCCCTATGGAACAGCTACCACATGGTGACGCTGCTCGGCATGCGCTGGTATCGAGGTTGTTGACCAAGTACCTTTACCAAGTTACACCGCCATACCACTTTTGCTACAAATAATTTCCTTGAAAATATTTAGGTGTTTAAACAGGAAATCCACAATGGGTCGATAAACTAGTGTTGTCTCAAAGTAAGCAAGAGGAGGTGGTTTTGAAGAAAGTATGACATGGTCTCAGTCTGCATGAAAGACGGATGTGGTCGAGTAAAGGAAAGAAAAAGAAGAGTAGTGAGGAAAGTTAGCCTTGGATAGTCCGGGAGTAATTGAAAGGTCTGAGTGGATGTCATGTCCCAAGCCCTATGTTTAGTTGACCGTGCTACGCATGTGGGGTTATTCGCTGCATGCCTTGCGAACGTCGTCGGTGTTGGGTCCATTATTGCCCCATTTTCACGTGGCCACGGCATCGTGTCATGCTCGCCATCTTTGTGCACTGTGTGTTTCTCCTTTTCCCAGCATCCGGTCGGCTCTCGACTCTCACGCCTGCCTTGTCGAGAGGACCCCCCTCTCTTCTCCTTTATTTCCCTTCTGCTGCTCACATAGGAAGCGCACCATGTCCGCCCTTATCTCCACAGCATGAACCATCTGTGTACCCTATCCATGTTGTCCCCACTTCTAGTGTGTTGCGCTCCACCTTCGTTCGCCTATATAAGATGCCCTTGGTTCTTGCTCTTCTACTTCATCCCCATTCCCCTCGCATTCCGACGCAGAGCTACGAGATCTAGTCGCTATTGTGAATCTAGGCCCGTTAGTCTAAGGTGATGGTGTAACCCAAGGAGAAGAAAGGATCTGGTTCGCCAAAGGAGTTCAAGTTCCCTTGGGTGGTTTGGCCTTAGGATTCACGATGTTTTACTTCTCAGTCGATGATTTCTGGATCTGTTGGAACTACGCCATGTTTTGGATAATCATTATCTTGTTTCTCTATTGCCCTCGTCTATCTTGACTTCTGGATTAAGTCTTGGTGGTATTAGGTTGCTCTGAACCATGTATCCCTAAATCCCCATGTGGTTTAGTATTCAAAGCCGTGTAATCTTTCGTGTAATCTCTGATCTATGAAATGTAATCATGTTTCCCCTTCTAGTTCTTGCTTCGAATCTCAGGACGAGATTATTTTTAAGGGGGGTTGGTTATAACACCCTGGTGTTACGATTCTATTTAGCACCGTGATTTAGGTCTAAGAAAATTTTTTGAAACAAGTTCTCTGTTTTTTTAATTTAAAAAGTACTTGAGGCGATAAGCGAATCCTGAGTGACTCAGTTTTGTGGACTCGAATAAACGCTCAAGTTAAATCACGCCGTGCGTAGAAATAATTAGGACTGTCGAACGACGATTCTAGCGAATGGTTTGTTCTGTTAGATTAAGCATGAAAAGTAACTTTTATAAATAAAATAAAAGCCATTAATAAATAGAATGATATATATATATATATGAACTCACGGATTTATTTTGATAAGCACCAACTGACGAGAAGGAGAGCGCAGCAGTTTCATTTATTTTTCCTAGCGCGGCGTGATGTGTACTCGCCTGGCATTGCTATTGATCCCTGTCTTGTTCTCATTGTGGCTCTGTATTTCTCTGTATTGCGAAGTCTCCTTATCCATCCCCCTCCATGCTCCTCGAATTTTGCTTTTACTTCTCTCTTGATTGCTTTTGTCTGCTTCCGTTAGTCCATGCTGCCTCCGCTGTCTCCGTGGCCGACAAGCAAAGCTCCAATTCACGAGTTCCCATGTCCCTGCCTCGGCCTACCTTGCTTGTCCCTGACCTTGCTTGTCTTCTACCGCTGCTTGTCCTTGATCCACTGTTTTCTCTATTGGACAAGCCGGCCGGTCACCTTCGAGCTACTACTATCGTGTACTACTCTTCCCTGCCTCCATTGTCCCGTCAGTAATGGCCTTGTCATGATGCCGTTATTGCTCCCACTCCGCAGCGCTGCCCTCTCCTTTTTCCTCTCCACGTCGTGCGCCTGTGTCTGCAGCACTGCCCTCCTTCGTCCTCCCTCGCAAGTGCGCGCATGCTTGTGGCCTCGCGATGGTCCCCGTTTCCCCGCAGCAGCACTGCTTTCCTAAACTGCGCCATCACCCCGATCCCTCACGCGCATGAGCCCAGCGGTTCCGCGTGGCACCGGCTGCTCCACGGTGCTGCCTCCCGAGCGTCTTCCCTACCACCATGGTTGTGGTCTCTGCACGCCGTGCGCATGGCCGGCCGTTGCTAGCACTGACGCCCTTCCTCTTCTTCCCTACATCGCGCGCCGCTCCAGCTCATCCACAGCGCCGGCCGTCGCAAGCGTAGGGTGCCCATGGTAGTGCCGCTGTGCCGGTTTCTTTCCCCGTTCACGCACACGTGCATGCCTGGGCCCGTGAAGCACCGGCGTCCCCTCCTCTGCTTTACCTCGTGCCAAGCTCGACCATCGCCGCAGTCGCCCGAGCCAGGCGTCCGCTCCTTGCCCTGGCGCGTCGCACCATCGTGGCCTTACGCTGCGCCTTTTCCCCTTCCACCACCATCCACGCGGGGAGCCACTGCTGCCCCGTAGCACGCGCCGTGGCTGCTCCCCTCCAGGCGCCGTTTGTCTCCACTATTGTGCCCTACAGCAGGGTACTACGTGAGTTCGAGGCACCACCACTGTCGCTCGCCTTCCATTCACCGGAGCCACACGCAGCTTCGCCTACCAGGCCGCAGCCGTGCTGTGCCGTAGTAACCGAAGCGCTCGCCATGGCCAGCCAAATGTCGTAGAGCGACTCCGCCTCGGCCCACGCCACCCTCCTCGTGCGTGTGCCACCGCTGTGTGGACTCGCGTCGCTCCACCTCGCAACGCCGCTCCTCCTGTGCTTGCGCACTGGTGTCCCCGTCGCCATCCAGGGCGCACCTCAGGCTTGCGCGAGCGTGCTGCACCACCCCGTGGACATCTCCGCCGTGCCCACGCCTTTTCCACCGTGCAGCCCCGCTGCATCACCAGAGCCATAGCCGCTCGCCTGGTTGGCACCGCCGCAGTGTCGTGCCGCCGCCACGGCTCGTGCGGGTGGGCTACTGGGGGGGTCGGCTCAGGTCTCGCCATGGCCAGCCCGACGCCACGTGGGTCCCCATGCAGCTCGCTGATGGGTTCCCGTGCAACTCCCGCCACCGTCGTGCCTTCCCGGCCGGGATTGGTCGCCGATCGGAGCTCCTCTGCTCCATGCTCTGCTTTGAGGATGATGGAAAGGTAGAAATGGACTTAAGCATAAATAGCATCTTTTACAGTGTTTTTTTTGCAAAAGCGCTAGACTCATAGGTTTACCATTAGGGTCTTAGTGGATTTAGAGAAAGTACAGGGGCCTCTTCGCAATTTTGTGCCATCGTCGCTGGATTCGTCCCCTTGGGCTGGTTTGTGCCGACCTGCCGCTGGCTGCCGTGTCTGGGCTACCCGCGCTGTGGCCGCGCCTGACTGGGCCACTCGCGCCCCCGTCCCCGTGTGAGCGTCAGTGGGCCACCTGCCTGGCCGGCTGGGCTGCGGGTGTCTGGGCCTCTTGGCCGCCCACGTGGGCCGCACTGGCCGAGGCTGGTCCAAGTGCCTATCTCTTTTCTGGTTTTTGTTTAAAATGGTTGAAACTTATAAAATCAATATAAGATGGTATAGGAATCCAAAAATTGTGAAACCAATTTTGTTAGTCTTCTAAAATTATGATCTACCTGATTAGTATATTTTGTTCACATAGTTGGATAATATTCTTGGAAGCTATATAATTAATTTAAGGTACTTAATATTGTAAAATATAAACTTATAGGAATTTCCATAATAAATTGATAATATAGTTGAATCTGAAATTTGTACAGTAGGCTCCTAGCAATATTAGGTACTCACTGTAATTTTTGTAGCTTCAGAATAATTAGTTGCTAGATAAATAATGATGTCATATTTCAAATAAAGATTAAATTGATAGAGTGAAATAAAGAAACACCTTGGGTTTATATAACTAAAATAATTATTAGGAAATAATGCCTTATTCGACAACATGGATACTTAGACCAGCGTTAGAGCTATCTCGTTAGCTTGTGAGGCGTGATCTAGTTTCTAAGCATTCGGCTATCGCTGATTAATTACGTTTATGCATTTGCATCAATGCATATCATATAGGCACGATGATGGATCAACGGATCAATTAAAGGATGATTGGGAATCTGCAGATGGTATTCTCTCCAGGCAATGGGCTTTCTATTCAGATGATGGTGGATGATCTGACGATGCATACACTAACTTTTTAATATATATCTTATCCAGGCAAGCCCCGGTACATAACCCTTACTTTTCTGCAGTTTAAATTATATTTGTGCATTAAGTTTTAAGGAGTTGAATGAAACCCACCTATATATATATATCTTTATCCTATGAGTCTTACTAGTATGACAGGATCGTGTAGAATGTTATGCTATAAGACTCCGGTAGAAGTCGAGTGATTGCCTGTCACTCGCGAGAGATAGGAGATATCTTACTATATTATTGTCACTGGAAAATATAAATGTTGGAAAGAAAAAATGATGACCGGGCAGGGATATGGTTTGGGTATTGGTGGGTGTGAGAGGTTGTGTCGCCGTGGACGCAGGACATGACTTGGTTACACTGCTTTCTCTGTCTGTGTCGGTTTAGGACCGGTCGTTGCATAAGCCATCGAGGCAAGTCACAGATCTATTATCCCGAGCACATATTTGGGTATGAGCGCTTGGAAGACTTGTTGCTCTCTTATCGTGGGTTTCGGCTCTTTTCGGACCGACTGTCAGGGTTATTTTTTTGGTGGAGGAGGTCCTTGCACCGCACTGAGTCCGAGACTTAGGGGCGGAGGTTTAGAGTCCCAGTTTGGACGAGGACCTAGGATCCCAGGACAGAAGGGTGATGGATTGGTCCTGCTTGTGCCTTGGGTATAAGCAGGGTGTGTGTTTTTGTGGCATCCAGCTGGGCACATTGGTTCGCGAATTACCGCCGAGTCGGTACGGCTTGTCTTATGCCTAGCACTGTAGTAAGAACTGAAAGATGAAAGATGAAATAGAAAAATAAAATCTGATTGCTTACCACATACTTGAAAGTAGCACAGGTGCTTACATAGAGTGGTTAGTTAATGAACCAATGCGGCTATTAATAAAAAATGAATATAAGGACGCACGCTTAGTAATACTTCCCGCAAATGCAATAAACCTACAAGCCAGATAGCCTTGTATATCCATGGAGTCTTTTCTTTCCTTCTATCGGGTAAGTCATCTTGAGTACAATTGTGTACTCAGGGTTTTATTCCTCTTGTTGCAGGTGATAGGTGGAGGCTTGAGTTGACCTTTGTGTGTGGATTCCTCCTGCTGGGCTTAGAGAGGATTTTCTTTACGCTGCGATTGTAGTCTTTATTTATAACTCTCATTAAATGTTTTTATAAATGAAAGTTTATAATCTGTTATCATAGTTTACATATCAATGATTCATCATGTCAAGATTAGATAATTATTTCCGCTGTAATTCTGATCACATGTTTATATTCCGCTGTTAAATTAAATTGTTCATAACTCTGATAATATGATTACATTCCGCTATTATAATAATAAATATTATACTCTGATGTTGTATTAAAAGTGATGTAAGAAATGGTCAAGAATGATGTAAGCTTTATTCTCTCATTTGTGATCCTGATGGTAAAAATATGGATTTTCGGGTTTTCCCCTGGGGTGTGCCCGACGGAACCGAGTAATTTAGTGTTCTCCCTTGAGTGCTTTGTGTCTAATAGAGGATAAGTACTTCTGTGAGATATTAGATTAAGCGGTTCTACCGTGGGTTCCCCTTTGGGATCTCGTTCGTTCACAAGCTAGCAAGGAGAAGAAAAAATCTTTGTCCGGCCGGCTCTCGCAAGTCGCAAACTTCCAAGCTCAAGAGAAATCGAACTATAGATAGATAGATAGATCGTGTCTGATACTCTTGCAGTGGCTACCCCAGCCATGCTCTTTTTGTAATTTACCGGTTTTCTTTCCTCAAGCTAGTTGGGGCCTTATTTAGTTGGGCGAAATTTAGGAATTTGACTACTGTAGCACTTTTATTTTTATTTGACAATTAGTATTCAATCATAGACTAATTAGGCTCAAAACGTTCGTCTCGCGATTTTCAACCAAACTGTGTAATTAGTTTTTTTCGTCTACATTTAATGCTCCATGCACGTATCGCAAGATTCGATGTGATCGCTACTGTAGCACTTTTTAGAAAAACTTTTTGAAACTAAACCAGTCCTGAAGGTCATTGCTCCTGCCACTTCGCGTCAAAAGGGAAGGAGAGGAGGACATCTACACTCTACAGTGTAGTACTGTAGTTTACACGTGGCCTGTGAGAGGAAGAAATAAGGCGGAGGTAACTTTTTTTTTTTTGAAACGAATCATGCAGGAGAGCTGCTGATTATATTAAAAAGAAGATAAGCCCAAAATGGGCACAACGAAATAACAATGGCCAACAACCACGTCGCAAAACAAACTCAAACAAAAGGAAAAGAAAAATAACTCTAGCCGGTCGGATTGGGACATCGACACGAGCCACACTCAACAACTGCCAGTTGGATTGAGACATCAACACGGGCACACCAACTCCACTCAACTCCAATCAGTTCCCCACGCCGCACCCCATAGACCAAGAGTAGAGCCGACAAGTAGCCCTCACCGCAAGCGCCATCGTTACCGACGATGTCCCACGCCAACCAGTCGCTGCCATGCAGAACTAGCCGCCGCAGTTCGCTGCAAGCCGTGTAGCAACCATGACTCCCCCACCATGCCATCATCGTCTTCAGGTCACGCACACACGATCGTCGATCTCCCAACCACGGCCATGCGTTGGCAGAAGTCAGAAGAGAAGCCCACCGCACCACACCGAAGAGGCCACCGCCATGCAGGACCCCTCGCCGAAGTACCGCTACTGCACCTTACACACCAAACGATCGAAACCCCGTATCGGATCCTAGGTCTCCAAGGCAACTCTAGTGTGGGGGCCTCGCCACATCCACCGCCGCACATGTTGGACCTAAGGCATCGTGGCAAGTGGCGTAACATCATTTTTGTAGGTCATCTGTAAAGTCGTCCAGCGCCAGTGCTACCTGCATAATCCTCCTACTCATCCCAAGAAGAAATTCCTTACATGTCACTGTCATATAAATTTAAATCCACTTATCTGTCACCTAAAAAAATTCTCATATATCTCGTGTTAAATTCCAATCCCTTTCATGCAAGGCAATTGCCTAAGTAAGCAAATGGACATCAGCATGTCAGTATTCCTCCTGCTATTCATCCCCAAATGTGCAGAGGTGACCAACATTAATGGACAACTGAGTGAGAAAGAAGATGATAGAGATGGGACGAGTAGGGTGGGTTGCTCACTGTGTGAGCGCCGTGGGCCGTGTGGTTGCTGGTTGCTACTGCTCAGACTGTCTCCAACAATGAGACCTAAACCCAACACTCATTCTCTAATTTGGGTCATATACAGTAGAAAGACTCCGGTACCTAAAATCTAGATTCTCCAACAGGCCACACAAATTAGCCCTCTTCTTCCTCGGTTTGTCCGCCGCCCACCCATCTCCAAGTTCATGGCGCCTCACACCTCCGGCGCCTGCGTGGTGGCGAGCCCCATGTCGAAGACGGAGCAGCCGGCCTTGGCAAGCCCCGCGAAGAGCGCCGCGCCGAGCCGCGGGCCCGACAACCGAGGGTCACGGGCGACGGACACCCGTAGCTGCTAGGGCTCCTGCAACTCGCCCCGGAGCCGGATCTCCTCGCGCAGCCACTCCTCGAAGCTCTCGGCGATGACCTCGACCGCCAGCGGCGTCAAGTCCACGACACGGCCTTTCTCGCCCTCCAGCGCCACGCATCCGGCTGCTCCTCGCCGCGCCAGCGGCTCCCCGCAGCAGCCCTGCCTGGCCGCGCCGGCCGCGTCCACCACGGACCCGCCTGGAAGCGCCGGCGGCTCCCCACCTCGGGCTCGCCTCGCCGAGCCGTTCATGCCCCGTCGCGAGTCGCGCCTCGCCGCGGGCCCACCACAACGGCGCCAAACATTTGCGTCGTCTCCCTTGCGAGACGCTTATTTGCCTTTCGATTGGGCTGGTACGCAAAATGCGTCCTTTATTTGGGTGTTCCGTTAGAGCTTGTTTCTTGCTACCCAAAACTCTGTGCAACACCAATTTTGCGTTTGGGTGGTATCGTTGGAGACAGTCTCAATGCTTTGGTTGTCTGCGCCTATGCTACTATTCGGCTACAAGCATAGTTCCAAGGTTGTGTACTAGTACAATAATGTAAGGCCCTGTTGGCTTGATCGTTTTTGTGGTTTATAAACCGACTGATACTGTTTTGTTGTGAGAGAAAAATATTATACCATGACTGATAAGCCTAGCTGATACGATCAAGCGAGCATGGTATAACTTAATCATGTGCTTGGTTGGTAGGCATAAAAGGGAGCAACTAAATTTGTGTCGAACAGAGAGGGCAAACAAATTGGTCTTTTGATATCTACTCCCTACGTCCTAGAAAGAGTGTCATTCTTACTTCCTGTCTTCTCGAGAAATCAAATATTTCAACTAAATGTATGTAAGAAACTATTAATATTTATGATGTATTACCATTAGATGTCTTATTAAATATATTTTTATAATAAACTTATTTACAGATACAAATGGTACTAATATTATTTATAAATTTATTTAGGTTTGACTGGCACAAATCCTATGGCGATATTTTTCTTTGTCCGAGGGAGTATTAGCCAAGACTATCCGAATAATGGCGTGAAAGAGATTAAAATCTTTGGACAATAATATTTACAGGATTTATAACAGATAAGGGAAGGAAGTTTTAGCCAAGGATATGGCCATATTCGGTTTACCCCATATTTAGTTTGTTTGGCTTCTTTTTTTAGCCGTAACAGTGTTTTTCTTTCACAACAATTCAGCCGGAACAATATTTTTCAGTCAGTTTCAGACCAGCGAACGGAGCTATATAGATAAATTTCCCCTATCCTAATAATCATTGATCAAATGGGTCCCAGCGTGCCTGGGTTGGTTGCACGATGATCGTACTGTTGGAATAAAAGCAAGTGTAGACTGACCACCAACCCAGTGCCCAGTGGCCACTCTGAGTCAACTCTTCGCTTGTACCCGAACCTATATGCATATGGTGGCTGCCAGGTGGGCCCTGGCTGTCGCCAGAACAAAGCAGAGTCACATATCACAGCGCATGGTAGTTGGAGGAAAAGTTAAAATTTGGCTACCGTAGTATTTTCGTTTTTATTTGATAAATAATATTTAATCATTGACTAATTAGGTTTAAAACGTTCGTCTCGTAATTTTCAATCAAACTATGTAATTAGGTTTTTTTCGTCTACATTTAATATTCCATACACATATCGTAAGATTCGATGTGATAGCTACTGTAACATTTTTTTTTTTAAGTTGGGGTGGCAACTAAACACGCGCATAGCAAAGATGTACAAAGGGACATGAACGGCAAAGGCGAAGAGGGGTCGAGCAAATTACTCTGAAACGGTATTCCTCTCTGCCGTTCTTCCTCATCTACAACTACTCTCTTGCATCGTACCCAGATCCATTGGTTCTAGTGTCTTCTAGGACCTTCTAGTATCTTCCTCCTATGATCGATGCCCCTTGCTTGCTGCCCATCTTGAACTCTTTTCCTCTCAGGATGTATCAGGACAAGTAATCAGTGCTTGCTTTTGCTGGTGGCTAACATTTTGACTAGACATTGAAGGTTCGTTTCTCATCGCCTCTCCATCCTGCTTCCACTTCACTTCTGGTTTTCGTAACAGATAAATAATGGCTTGCTACCCATTTTTGCAGCAAGCAAACATGTGATGCTTATTCAGGTTCAGACAGAGAATTTCTCAAAAGCTGAATCTGCTGCTCTGTTCCAAGGGAAGAAACTGGTACTATTTTTACCTACACTGTTTTTCCATTTTAAGAAAAATAGCATGGATCTTTGGCAACTTACATGATTCTTCTCTTCCTCCTGACATCGGGAATGACAGATAGAGTGTTCACTGATTCATCCTTCTGCCTCTTCCTATTCATCTTCTTTCTCCAACAAGCGCACCTATTCAACTACCGCAACTACTCCAAAAGTATCCACAGATCTCCAAGCCTTAAGGTATTAGCAGATCTGACCTCGAAGGACTAGCTCTACTTTCATTACATCTTGCAAATTTGTTACTACTTGCTGGCTTGCTGCTCTAAAAAATACAATAGATTCAATGTACAAGAAACTGGTACCTATGAGTTATGACCGAACGTTGACTTTTTCCAGCAAGCCTCAAAGTATTTCAAATGGTTTTAGCATATTAGACTTCAAAAGGACTCAAAGTATTTCAAATGGTTTTAGCAGATTAGACTTCAAAAGGACTCTCTCTCTCTCTGCGAATAAAAAGGACTAGCTCTCTTCTGCATTACATCTTGCAAAATAGTTACAATTTGTTATTCAGTACGAGATTTGTTTTATTCATGTAGATTTGATGCGCAAGGAATAGTATTGGTGCTAAAGAGTGAACTTTGACTTCCGCTAAAATATCCAGGTCGATCACATAAGAAGAGATGGCAGAGATTGCTGTTCTTCTTGTCCTGAAAAAGATTGCCATAGCTCTGGCAGGAGAGACCCTAAGTTTTGCTAAACCTTTGCTTGCTAAGAAATCTGAGTTGGTAGCAGCACTCCCAGATGACATGAAACTGATTAGTAATGAGCTTGAGCTTATTCGGGCATTTCTTAAGGAAATTGGCCGTAAGGGATGGAAAGGTGAAGTAATAGAAACATGGATAGGACAAGTCCGAAGACTGGCTTATGATATGGAAGACACTGTAGATCATTTTATTTATGTAGTTGGTAAACACAATCAGATAGGATCATGGTGGGATTACATGAAGAAAATAGCCAAGAAACCTCAACGTCTGTTTTCACTAGATGAAATTGCTAGTGAAATTAAGAGAATAAAGCAAGAGCTTAAACAACTATCTGAAAGTAGAGACCGCTGGACTAAACCCTTAGATGGTGGGACCGATATACCCGCAGGAAGCTATGAAACTGAAAAAGAAATATATCTTCCTGGACATGATTACTCAATCAGTGACGAGGAGCTTGCGGGAATTGATAAAAATAAGCAAACCTTGATTAGTTCATTATCAATTGAAGATCCATCACTTCGGATCATTGCTGTCTGGGGTATGGGTGGCATTGGAAAAAGCACTCTTGTCAACAATGTGTACAAAAATGAAGGGTCCAACTTTGATTGCCGTGCATGGGTTTCTATCTCTCAGTCATATAAACTAGAAGATGTATGGAAGAAAATGCTGACAGATCTCGTCGGGAAAGATAAGAAAGCATTTGATCCTGGAACAATGGATAGTGCAGAACTAAGAGTGCAATTGATAAAAACTCTAGATAAAAAACGGTACTTGATCATACTGGATGATGTCTGGGCGGCTGATGTTCTTTTCAGAATTAAAGAGGTTCTTGTAGATAATGGCCTTGGAAGTAGAGTAATAATCACAACAAGAATTGAGGAGGTAGCTTCAATAGCTGAGGATAGTTGTAAGATTAAAGTAGAACCTCTTGGTGACCATGATTCCTGGCATGTATTTTGTAGGAAGGCATTTCCGAAAGTTGAAAATCATATCTGCCCTCCAGAGTTACTTCAGTGTGGTAAAAACATTGTGGAGAAATGTGATGGTTTGCCATTAGCCCTTGTGGCAATAGGAAGCATATTGTCGCTAAGACCGAAGAATGTTGATGAGTGGAAGCTATTTTATGATCAGCTTATTTGGGAGCTACACAGCAATGAGAACCTTAATCACGTGGAGAAAATCATAAATCTAAGCTATAAATACCTACCAGACTATTTGAAGAACTGCTTCCTGTATTGTGCTATGTTTCCAGAAGATTATCTGATACACAGAAAGAGATTGATTAGATTGTGGATAGCTGAAGGATTTATTGAACAAAAAGGGACATGCAGCTTAGAAGACATTGCTGAAAGTTATCTTAGAGAACTTGTACGACGGAGCATGCTTCACGTTGCACAGAGAAACAGCTTTGGTAGGATTAAATGTATTCGTATGCATGATCTTGTGCGTGAACTAGCCATTTTCCAATCTAAAAGAGAGGGTTTCAGTACAATTTATGATGGAAATAATGAAGCAATGCTAGTGGGATCAGATTCTCGAAGAGTGGCTGTGCTCCAATGCAGCAAGGGCATTCCATCAAACATTGATGCATCCAGGCTTCGCACCTTCATAACGTTTGACACCAGCAGGGCATCATCTTTGTGGTATTCTTCTATTTCCTCCAAACCAAAGTACCTCACAGTATTAGACTTATCAGGCTTGCCTATTGAGACCATTCCTAGTTCAATTGGGGAGCTATTCAACCTTAGGCTTTTGTGCCTCGATGACACCAAAGTGAAATAACTCCCTAAATCTATTACAAAGCTTCAAAACTTACAAACATTGAGTATTGAGAATGCGCAGTTAGTGAAGTTCCCAGAAGGGTTTTCAAAACTGAAGAAATTGCGACATCTTCTAGTTTCACGGTTGCATGATGTAACTTACAACAGTTTCAAAATTTGGGAAGCTATGGAACCATTTAAGGGCTTGTGGAGTTTGATCGAACTGCAAACTCTGTGGACCATTAAAGCAAGTGAAGTATTTGTTGCAAAACTTGGAAATTTATCCCAGCTGAGAAGCCTTGTAATTTGTGATGTAAGGAGTAATTACTGTGCACAATTGTGTGGCTCTTTGTCAAAGATGTGCCAGCTGTCGGGATTAATGATAGAAGCATGCAACGAAGATGAGCTGCTACAGCTGGATGATTTGACATTTCCAAATCCCCTTCAAATCCTTCGTTTGGTTGGACGATTGTCAGAAGGAACTTTGACAGCGCCCTTTTTCTTAAATCACGGAAATGGGCTTCTTAGGCTAATGCTACATTACAGTCAGCTTTCAGAAAGTTCAGTACCACACCTCTCTAAATTGTCAAACTTGACTGAGTTATCTCTTGTACGGGCATACACCGGCCAAGAATTATACTTCCAAGCAGACTGGTTCCTGAATTTAAAGGAACTTTACTTGAAGAATTTGCCCCATCTCAATCAAATACGCATACAGAAGGGAGCTTTGGCCAGCCTTGAACATCTAAACATGCATTG
Source organism: Miscanthus floridulus (assembly GCF_019320115.1). NCBI lineage: Eukaryota > Viridiplantae > Streptophyta > Magnoliopsida > Poales > Poaceae > Miscanthus > Miscanthus floridulus. Next base: position 9,904,960 of record NC_089592.1, read on the forward strand.
CCTCCCGGAGCTACGAGAGATTCCAGTTGGTTTCAGATATCTCGAGTCCCTAAATACAGTAACTTTTGTTGATATGCATCCTGATTTTGCAAGCAGCATTCAACCATACACATACGGGACAACGGCATAAAGCAAGTGAAAGCTTCTCAACCTACAGATTAAACTTTCTTCATGTCTTTTCTAAGGTTTGTAAGCTTTATTATTTGGCGTTAGATGGCTTTTAACACCACTTACTTGTTTTTTTTTTAATTTGGATGTTTTCTTGTGTAGAGCTACAACTGTAAAGTCTCGTTGCAATTAATGGAGATTCCCCTCACTAAATACTCCCTCCAGTCACAAAAATATGTTCCCGATAAGATTTGGCCAAACCTTAAAAACTACGAACATCAATAACTTTTAAGTCTTTTTGTTTGGCGACATGGATGATATATGTGCAGATTTGTAACTAATGGTGTATGCAACTGTGGTAACTAAAATGTGGCTTTGTTAGCATCTAGGTCTTCGTTAGAGATGCTTATATCTACCTGCCGTAATGACCAGTTCGTGGAGTGGCCACTTAGGATATACTGTGCAACCACAAGACTATGGATCTGGTCTTAACTAATTACTTGAGTTTGTCTAATTTGATAGCAGCTTACAATACACTAGAGGGGGGTTCTAGGTTTTAAGAATGATGCTCAGCCTGCCTTTGGTTGACGTCTTGATGATTGTATGCCTACAGGGTACTCGTCCTTAGGAGGATGGTATCATTCACCTAGATTGAAGGCTGCATCTTATTAAACGTTTCCTAAAAAGTCTCGTAGTGAAACCCAGCCATCTTGGAAACCTTGAAAATGTGAAATGGGAGTAATGAACCCTCATAAATAGGAATCACAACTTGTGGGTAACGTGCATAATACTTGACATGAAAAAGTCATGCCCGTAGGTGCAAGACAATGTAATAAAGAAAAAAAAAGGCTTTGTATGCATAGTCATCTGAAGTACAATATCCAAGTCAAACTATCATTCTAATTCAGTATTATTAACACATAATTGCAGATCGACTCAGAAGGAGGAGAATATTCACTACCATTCACTAAAAAAATGGTTTTTGGCATTGCTGATTGGAAACATGATTGATAAAGTATAAGCAAATTGGTCACTAATCACTAGGCAAAAATGATAAATCAGCACCATATCAAAGCATTGACAATTGGTATCACCTTTTGCAATATGATTTGTCTGTGGGTCTACGGTTACCTTATGGCTGCCGCCAATTGGCAGGAAGTAGGGTGGGTGCATTGGCGAACGGTTCATGATGGGTGTATTGAGCTTGGGCATTACTGTGGAGAGGAAATGCAGCACTAGAACTAGAAGCTGTTGCATTGACGTTGTTAGGGCATGGCATGTCATCCAGGTACCTAGGATCCAAACTTTGAGCAGAAAGCAGCACAGGCACTGGCACCAAGAAAGAGGAACAGCAGGCGCCAAGCAACATCAGGCCCGGTTAATAAGATGAAATAGCAGAACTCAACGTTGTTGCAATACACTGTTATGTATTTATCTGTAATAATGTTGCTTCGGTAATTATTCGGAACCATTTCGAACTGAGAATGTTTCAGTCTGTATACGAAGCATTTGGCAATAACATTTCAGAGTATGTATGTACTGAGCATTTCATAACATTTTCCAGTATTCCAGGACAACCTGATCTGACGACATCGAGAACACAACTTATTTAGGGCACTAAAAACGCATGGAAAAATAATGGAATTGGAATCCATACCTTTAGCAGGCGTGACCAGGCCATTGGCCTCCGTCAGGAGGGCATCCAGCTCCACAAGTGGCGAGACGATTCCAGGACATGGAGCCGCAAAGCTCGCTGCCGATGGATCCGAAGGTGCCTACAAGTCGACAACCAACACGGACCACGCCGTGGACTCGAATCGATCCGCCGCGGGCGCCGACTCAGCCGGGGGCTTGAACAACTGCTGTAGCAATTCCGCCGCCGGCGTCTCCGCTGGGGCTGCATTGCTGCAAGACGCTGTTACAGAACTGAATGAAGAACTCGAGATCGCTAGTAATCGGTGGGATTGGATAGATAATCGGACAACGGCCGCGGCCGCAGCCGCCTCCGCCACCGCCGGTAAGGTGCGCGGTCGGTTGAGTTCAGGTTCGCGTATCCAGTAGTTCGAGTTCTTCTCTCGGCTCCCAGACCGCCCATTCGGACGGGTTAACGGGCCCCGCAGGGTCCCTTCTAATTACTTACCATATGTTTCAATCGTTCATTTCAAATGTTTCATTAGCTGTTTCTAAAAAAAAAAATATTTTAGCTGTTTTTTCAGACATATGTTGTAAGTATGCTTATTTAGATGTAGCATATGTTTCACACATACGTTGAAAAAGTAAGTTCCAAATATTTCAGCGGTTTCGGTGTTATGTTGCAATAAGTGTTTTCATATTGCAAGTTGCAAGTGTTTTATCTAGATGTTTCATATGTTTCACACACATGTTGCAAGTGTATGTTACAAATATTTCATCTGTTTCAGACATATGTTGCATTCAAGTTTTTCATGTCGTAAGTGTTTCGTGTTTTGGAGGTATGTTCAGAGAGTGATGGGCATGACCTGGGCGTTAGGGGAAGGGGTGCAGCGAGGTGGGGGCCGACGGATAGGGCGTGCGGCACGCCTGATGTCCTGTGGACGGAGCGTGCTCGTCCTCACTCATCCCAGCTCCTGGGTCTTACCCGCGCAGAGAGAGAGGAGGGGGTTAGGGGGGGGGGGGGGAGCGGCGAGCACGGGGCGAGGCGAGACGAATGGGGGGTACCATGCGTGGCGGGATGAGGCAGACGAGGAAGAACTGTAGCAATACAGTGGGAGTGTGGCGTGTTTCTGCTGAGCTGTTCGGTACCGTTCGATGAAATTCCATTGAACGAATGGGCGTCAGAAATTTCCGTGTCAATATCTTTTTGAAGAACCAAAAGAATCGGATACATATATATATTCCTCACTTTAGTCCCTTAGCCTTTACGCAATACAATATAAACATCATCAACGATTCCCCTCCTTTTTGCTGCAAGTTGGGAGCTCCCGGACCGCCCATTCGGACGGGTTAGCGGGCCCTGCAGGTCCCTTCTAATTACTTGACCCACTCTGGAACGTTGCATGCAGTCGTTGGTTCCAAATGTTTCATTTCCTGTTTTTCAAAAAAAAATGTTTTATTTGCTTTTTTAGACGTACGTTACAAATATGCTTATTTAGATGCAGTATATGTTTCACACATATATTGCAACAGTATATTATAAATATTTCAGCTGTTTTGGTCTTATATTATAATAAGTGTTTTCATGTTGCAAGTTGGAAGTGTTTTATCTAGATGTTTCATATATTTCACACACATGTTCGTCGCGCCACCCGTGAGGAACCGCTCTGGATAGAATTCGTCAGGGTCTGACCATATCTTGTGTATGTCCGTTATGACACTCGCTGGATGCTGTCGGTGGATGCCGGTGTTCGAGCTATCGCCGCGTCCATGGCAATGACATCGCGTTAGTGAGATACTATTTGTGCAATATTTAATTAAATAAAAAATACATTGTATGTGTTGGTGATGTTCTGTTACCTTGCCTATGTGTTAGAACCTCAAATATAATATTCTTTACAAAAGTTCCATCCACTATTAGGGTCTTCTTATTCTTATGTTTTTTATTTGACGTATTCTTATTTTTTTCTCTCGGCATTCTTTTTAGCATTTTTCTTCTCCATCTTTTTGACATCCTCCTGTGCATCCGCATCAGGCGGGAGGGTAAGGATCTTAATATTCGTTCTTGACGTGGCTCTAGACATCGCAACGTACAACTGACCGTGAGAGAACACCGGTGCGGGCAGGTACATACCCACGTACAGGATAGTTTGGCTCTATGACTTGCTGACCGTCATGACAAAGCTCAGCCTGATAGGAAATTGCTTTCTATTAAACTGGAACGGGAACATCTCGTCATCGAACGGGCATAACGATATTCGAGGAAGGAATACCCGCTTCCCAACATGCTGCCCCACCACGATTTTCGTATCAATTGTATTTCTTCGAAACCCCCGCACCACCAGCCTTGTACCATTGCATAGCCCATTGGCAAGGTCAATATTCCTAAGCAATATGACAGGACACCCGAGCTTGAGCTTCAAGACGTGTGGAGGCAGCCCGTTGGGGGTCGGACTGTTAAGGAACTCCGATGGATAGTAGTTATATGGATCATCTACCACAGAGTCAAAATTGTGATACACCGTCTCTCCGTCCTAGAACATATCAATCATTTTCATATTGATCATGTCAACCCAATCGTTACGTGTAGATAAAATCGCTCTGGTGGTGATGTAGTCTTTGTCGCCGTGTTTGCATTTAGATCTGGAAAGATGATACCGATCAATCTATGAAGATCTTTGTCGTCATCGCTAGAGTACGGGACAGATCTCATCTAGAATACGTACATTGCCATCTTCGTTAACCTCTTTTGTTCCACCACCAATGCGCAATAGATAATCTGCAAACCACGGGTCACTCTGAGCCCTCATGTTGCGGATGAGCTTCAGGTGCACATGGATTCCCAAAGATACGACCTTCATAGAGAAGCACCGACTATTTGAGCCCTGGATCCTTTCCGCACAACAGGGAGGACCTGTCTGAAATCCCCACCAAGGACAATAGTCTTCCCACCAAACGGTAGGTCTGATCGGCCCATTATATCCCATAGGCTGTTGTCTAGTGCTTCCACATTTTGCCTCTTTGTCATAGATGCCTCGTCCCAAATTATGAGAGCTGCTTGCTACAACCACTTGGCAGTACCATTCTGTTTTGTGAAGCTACAGCAACCACCCTCTTCAACAGTGAGGGGTATCTTGAAACGCGAGTGGGTCCTCCTCCAGCTTGGCATTATGGATGCTGCGACTCCAGATGTAGCTGTAGCCACGGCAAGCTTGTCCTGGCTACGTAGTTTTGCGAGAAGTGCCCTATACAAAAAGGTCTTTCCCATCCCGCTAGGTTCATCCACAAAGAACAACCCACCTTGTTTGCTGTAGACAACGACCATTATCTCATCGTAGGTAGACCTTTGCTCAGCATTGAGTGAGTCGCACAATAGCACATCTTCGGGATTCTGCTCGATGCTAGCTTCCTCAAATATTTCACGAGGAATATGGCTAGCATCGTCGTATGAGTGATCAATATCTAGAAGAGGAAATGACCTTATGTCCTTCCCCATAGACTGCAGCATGTTTCTAATATCTATCAAAACCATCTGTTACACCAAATCCAGGGATGGATTATTGCGGCTGTAGTCCTTTGACATTGCATCGTAGTGTTTTTTTTCACAACCACATCACATCATTTGGCTCGCAGAATACTAATATTGTTGCAAATAGCCTTCGTAGAGAGGAAGGCATCTGGAAGAAAGTAGCTTCACTTAGACATTCATCCAATGTATTGTCTTCTTCGATTAGACCCCTCCTTTCTGCAGCTTCACAGAACAAAGGCAGTGGCACGCCATCAAATGTCCTAAGGTGTTTGTATGAGGTAGCACCAGCAACATTGTTTAAGAGAACATGAAGAAAGTAGTGTTCTCCCTCAGCAGGATGGGCCGAGATGACTTTGCCAACTTGGAAAATGGAGTTTTTCCTTTTCTGCCAGAATTTACCATCAGACTGCTAGGTAAAATGCTCCGGGAAGTTTCGATACAAGATTCGGCGGGCTTCCTCATGCATCCTATTTGCCTCAAAGTATGCTGTCAGCATTGACTATTCTACACCTGGCCTATTAATGATCCGTTCGACCTTGTCCCATTTACGAAATGCCACCATGTGCATGTCAGGTAGATGAAGTTGCAGCTACTGTACTGGTGGATGGTTATTGCTCAAGTCAAAGCCATATATCCTCCACAGTGCTTCTGGAGGCGTCACCTACCGGGCATCTCTATACTACTTGATCTCATCAACGTTGTCTTTCTCGTCTGCTTTGTCGGTCTCCCTCATCACCACCAATGCCCTACCATGTCCCTTGTATATGTACTTGAACAGATACTTTACTGATTTGATGCTCCCACAGGCCTCAACATTTATATGGCAGCTGAAGGTATGTAGTAGGCAAGGGTTGTGAGGAACGACCCATTGATTGTCCAGGTAATGGCCTCGAACTTTTTGCATATGGCCGTCATTGCGTCGCCGATAGATGGAGTACGAATCCTTTTCCTATGACATGGCCTCACAGAATGGGCACGGATAACGGTTTTTTCATGACCCGTGGCCCACCGTGCACGGACAGTATGGATTAAGCATCCCACAAGGACCATGCATCATATGCTTCGTGACCATCTTGTATAGCTCAGGTTACTTTTTCTTGTTTGGTAGCTCTGTAGTGATGATCATGTCATATTGCTCGGGACATGTGAGTTTGTACTTCCGTTCCATTATTAGCTAGAAGTGTGCATGCGACAAGCCCCTCTTCTAGAACTCTACTACATATACGTCGGCCTTCACCTTCCCAAGTACGTCTTTCTCTATCAACATTTTTCTCATCACCTCTAACTTTGCTCTGAAGACTCGTGTGACGAGATCTAGGCGGTCCTATGGTGTCTGGCATGGATAAAGTTCATTCTTGATCTCATCCCAGTTTGGGTTGCACGTCATTATGAGGAAGATATCAGGTTTACCGTACTTTCACACCAGAGCCATTGCATCCATGTACCGACGCCTCATATCACAGGGTCCTCCGATGAATGACGAAGACAGGACAGTACGCTTTTCGACATTCTCAGCAGATCCTTCACCCGAATGCATGTTGTCCACCAGGCCTTGGTATAGGTCAGCCCTCAAAGTATCTTGATTGTTCCTCATGTAATCTAAACGCAAGCTCTCAATCTTGATGTAGGTGTCGACGGCGAATTGCTGGAAAAGACGCTGGCTATAAGTATTGGATTACATATCCCTGGCCGCATCTAGAACTTGTAGCAGTAGTAGTCATGCACGAAGACACATGTATTCACAACAGGTTCTACAGGGAGACATTGTTTGAATTAGTATCATGAGTTAGCAAAAAAGAGTTTATATTGCATTATTGAAAAGAGTTCAAGTTACCTCCATCATCATCGCCACCATTCTCAGCAAGCTTTTTACGGATTGCTCGAGCTCGATCAACTTGAGCCATAGTCACACCCACTTTTGGAATGCAGTTGTGCCACCTGAGCTCACCCATTGGAAAGAACACCGGGTATGACAGTGGGTCGTAGCATGCATTATATGAGTGGATGCCTTGTATAGACCGATCCTTCCCTTGCAGGAGAACACTATGCTTGAATTGGCCATGACGCTCACTCCCCTCAACCCAGACGGCGGCCACCTCTGATGTCAATGGCATGTTATATATTCTCTGGTCAAGCCGCTGGTCAAGGTTCAACTCGACCCGGTAATCCTCGAGGTTTCCAACGTGTCCCATACTCCTTAGTTGCTAAGAGTAGGGATTCCCATTAAAGATACTAACCAATTGCTCTATAACTTCTCTGTCTTTTTTGGGTGCATTGCTCACAGCACTTGCTCATCCGATGCTCGAGGGATGGATCATCGTCATAAAAATAAAGCTCGAGGTGTCTCTTTTCGACACCCTCCTCTTTATCAAATGATCGTATGTTATGGTAAATTTGGCCATGGGCACGGAATGTGTAGACACCACAGATTTGCATGTTAGTGGTCACACGATCTAGGTGGCAGTATAGAGAAGTGGCCGTTGAAATATCTAATGTTTGTACGAAAGTGCCTAGCATTAGCGTCCGAGCTTGACCACAACCTCATGATCTCTGGTGGTGTCTCAGGAGTTGAAAGATGAATCTTTCCACCCCGACAACAGAACCCGGGTGGTTCACCCTCGAATTTCTTTGCGTTGTAGTGCTCGTAGTTCGGCACCGACGGTAGCATGTGCGACTCTGACGGGACATTAGCGTAAACCCTGTCATATGGATCTGGGACATTAGGCTCACTGTTCTCTTGCTCATCTATGTTGAGATCTAGCTCGATGTCGGTTCCCTCCTCGTCGTCTTCTAACAAAATGTTGATGTGTTACGCATTGAAAGAAAGTTTGTGAAAAATTTGTTTTGACTATTACACGGTGTACCTTGTCTGGTGAAAAAGTACGCCACATCCTCTTCCTTGTCCTCCTCAAATATCACATCCTCATCATAGTCTGTGCAACACGGCCACATATATGATGAGAGAAACATAATGGCATACAAAAAGAACAAAAATGGATAAATTTAATAAAGAAAATACCATCCTCGACCATAGAGTCTGGTGTATCAGCTTGTGCACCGTTTGGAGGTATTGAAGAGGTACCATCAACTATAGACGGTTGTGTCTGTTTACCTATGCAATTATTAGGTAGTGGAACTGGAGTTTTCTGGGTGACACCACCTGTAGTAACAAAAGGTATGAATTTTTAGAATAGAAGAGCGAAGGTGAAAGTACCGATAATATATACTGATCAAGGCTAATTACCATTGTAAACCACACTCGGTTGAGTCGGGTCGTTCGAATCATTGCACTTTCCATCTGCACACCCTCTAGCCCTTCTTCTAATGTTTGTTTCAAAAGCCCGATTGCGATGGGATAGAAGGACATTTCTCTCTTCAGTGGTCACTCGATGCCTATGTATGGTCTATGCCGTAGCCATTTCTGGGGTTTGGACTTCTAGATTTTGAATTACAGATGGCGCGATGTCAACAATTGTGCCCCTCGATTCGGGTATTTTCATATCGTGTGAAGGCGTTTTAGGAGATTGAGGTGAAGAAGGAAAAATAAGCTGAGGGTTAAAGTGAGGGCTCTCCATGGCTAATGAGTCCGGATGCAAATTATTGGCTCGATGTTCTCTCACCATCCTATTATAGTTTTTCTTCATCTCTTTTTGCTTCTCCTTCTTCTCGTGTGTAGTCATTTGCAGTTTTCTTGCTGCATTTTTTGTCGCATACAAGTCACGCCGCCTCTTGTTTATTAGCGCCTTTTGTTTAGGAGATAGTGCAGCTCGTCGTGCTCTATCTAATTCACACTTACGCTCTTTTGGACATGTGACAATATTGTCGATGGAATTGGATGCATTTGTAGAAGGGCACATATTGCAAGAACATTAATTCCTTATTACATTGTCATGAATGACATTTGGGTTGCCCAATACATTTTTTTTCTCAAATAGATAACATTAATGAAAAAACAATGTACCTGGGTTTAGATCAGATGATGCATCAGTCAAGTCAATTATGCCACTTTGATCTATACATCTATCGAAGTAGTCATCTACATATATATAATAACATGATATTAACCTTGGCCTCGGCATCATACAAACACAATAAAAAAATAACTAGTATTAGGAACAAAAGAAACCAAAATGGTACATGTGTTATCTTTATCAAATCTGCATGAGTTCGTATGAGTTGTTTCGATGTAGCCAGTCACTATCTTAATAGCCATCAGTGTTTTTCATGGTTGATTCAACTCTAACTGGTACAACATAATTACACAATAAATAAGCAAACCAATGACTGATGCAAGTAGGTGTTATCATTCATACACAGCAAAAAAAAGTTTTCTTAATTTGCAAAGTTTTAGTCCATCCGATTTTTTCTTAATTTGCACAAAACTTTTAGCTCAATGTATATACATTTACAACATATACATCACTATACATTAAATAAACTAAAAAATGGTAATACTGAATTTAGAAACGGAAAATCAGAATATGGTGGACCTCTCGACCTAGCAGCTAGTGCAGTTTCCGCCTTTCTTAGAAGATACTTTTCTCTACGTTTTTTATTTTTTTCATCCCTTTCTTCTTGAGTCATTGTTGCATGTCGTGCTTTTTCTCTTTCCCTTTTACGCTGCGCATGTTCATCAACTTGCGCTTGTGAATTTGATGTTGTCTGACCAGCTATTTGTAAATAAGTTGATAGATATATACTTAATCACCACAAATAATACAAGTGAAAGCGTCTATGGACATGTGTATAAACAATTACCTCCATTGATGGTGTTTGTCAAGTCTACAAATGGTGTACGACCTTCATTATTTTGCATAGGTTCCATTATGATGAAACTGAACACAAAATTAATCCCTAGTTTTAATCAAAAAATAATCTCTGAAAGTGGTCGAAGTTAGCAGGCATAATACATATTCAGGTCAGACAACAAGACTTGGTTCCGAAACAAAGTAATTAACAAACTGCACTATTTAAAAATTCAACAGGAAATGCTCTAACTAGTGTAATTATGAACTAAGCAGCTATTGAAGTGCCTGAACCGTGATTTGAGTATCTTGCTGGGTTTCAACTAACTGAGATTAATCAGTTCAGAATAGACCAATTCCCTAAGCTTTCTACTGTTGCTAGAATCTTGGAGAATGAAAGAGTGAATTAAAAGGCCTTTCAAGATGATAACCATTAGAACATATTATCAACAAGCATTCTAAAAATACACATGCCTATGGTATGTAGTGTTTAGTTCTTTATTTTTTTATGCAAGACCATTAGAATGTCTTGAGTGTTTCTATAGCTTGTGAATCTTTTATACAAAAGAAATGAACAAGAAAACACTAATCCACAATGAGCAAGACTGGTAGAAAATGAGAAAAAAATTGAGGATCTAAACAACACCATAGATTTCAAACCTACCCATCCCCAAGCATAGAAAAGCATGGCTGAATCTTTTGTTTTTTAGAGGTGGTTGCAACAGCCAGGGCAGATGAGGTATATTAACAACTACTAATTTGCCAGTGATCACAACTTTAGATTAAAATCAATTTCAGCAGAGAAGACTTATTGCAGTCAATTTTGCATATTTTTTTATCTGAAGATATTCATCTCAGTCATAGCGTTACTTGCTCCTAACTGGATTTTGATAGAAAAAATGGAGGCCTCAATAAAAAAATGAAAGCTAGAGAAGCAACTTGAATACTACAAGGAACGAAACAAAAGGTTGAAACAAGGAAGAAGAGTCAATTTTAGATTGGCATTCAGATGTTCGGAGAGCACTGCCAACGATGACTAAGTAACTAACAAAGGATGTACCAAAGACTAAAAACTATTAAAGTCGTCTACAACAAACAAATTAAATTAATTCATAGCTATACATGTATGGAGTGGATTGTATAAGCAAAAGTTCAGAATAGATATGCTGACTCTGGTAGTCTGAATGGCAGATGGCTCTGTTTTTTAGAATCATGTTCGTATGGACAAAGGAGTAGTGCATTCTCAAACATATAAATTGCTCATGAAGCTAAGCAATTACACAAGTACACAGGAAACTTTGCCTTGCCTGTGGGCCCCGGCGGTGTAGATGACTTTCTGGAGGTGGGCAGCAGCGAACTGGTTACTAGATCTACAGGTAAAGAAAGCAAATTTGAAACGTTCCCCTTGGTGAAATCTGAAGGCAATGGATACTAATCTGAAGGCAATGTATATTAATCTAAAGGCACATGACAAATAGCTTGTCAATTTTCCTTGTTTTTCAAAGCCTTTTGTTGATGATATATATTAATATCTGCATTGCACTTTTACTATTTCAGATATAAAAAGGGCAATTGATGATATTGAAACAATCACAGCAAAAACAGGAAATGCACATATCTAAAACATGGTCATGTGCCCCTTTGTTATAGGATTAAGCATATCAGGTGAGGTTAGAGGATTAAGCATATCAGGTGAGGTTAATCAATAGAGAATGCTTTGCTTTCCTGAGAAGAAATTTACAGGTCGACAAAGGATTATTTGCAGCAAAGCAAAGATAATTTAAACTAACACACAAAAAATTTACTAAATCGGGTCTAGATGCTAGAAGTCATGCATGCTATGTTTGAGAAGTTAGTCTGCATGCTATGTTTCACACCAAAGGTTAAAATGTTACACAAATAAGTAAAGGAGAAGATTAGAGAAGTTAGTCCGCTAAAACCATCCCCTTAATTAGATTGATGGGATGCTATATTATTTGGGGGCAAAATTGATCCTTGGAGAGAAAAAGACCAACTATTGCTATTTTTCTATCACTGTTCTTATCTTGTGAGGCAGGATAAATGAAATAAACATACTCCGTTCTAATCTCCATGACGACGGTTAATACACAAAAGAAATAAATGTAGAGGGAACGGAATATCCAAAGAAGCATGCTTGTGAATGTTTTTTACCTACATGCTTGTGAAGAGGGCTTTGAGAATAGAGAAGTGACATATATTAGCTTGTCCTAAATGTCATATAATTACAAACAAAGGGTGTACTTAGCTAGAAATATATAGTTAGTTCCTTTCACTAAAGGAAGTACCAAGGAAGAATGACCTAGAAATATGCACCGGACTATAACACCCTATGGTAATACATTATTTCTGGAAAATAATAGATCATTATAGTACAGTAGTGAATCAAAGACACATCAACGAAACAAACATTTCTAGGTCGACCAAAAATAGAGTTTTAAGCCTCTAGCACATTTCAGTCCTCTTAGCAGCAGGTCAGCCAAAAATGGAGTTTTAAGCCTCTAGCACATTTCAGTCCTCTAGCAGCAGAAAATACACATCAACAGCAACCTATTTTCCATTACATCTTCATTGAATTATGCTGCACTACAACTTAAGGAAGCTCAACCATAACTGCAAAATCAGATTGCATTTAAACCCTATATGTATATCGTAGTCCTAGACCCCAAACGATGACCTCCTAATTTCTAAGAATGCATCCCAATCCTATTCCCATCTTGGTATTTGGTCACTACTAGAACAACGCCCTTCAGATATAAGCTGCTCAAACTTTCCGGTGAGTACAGCTTCATAAGACATAAGAGCTGATGAACTGAATCACATGGCCCTTAAGATATGATTACATGAAAATTTAGGTGGTTTGCATATGATGCATGACATATTGATCCTTTAATAGATCTAAAATGGTCCATCTTGTTACGATACAAATATCTCATGGCTAGACACAAAGGTCTCTTATTTTAGTGCTAGATTGAGTTTTCTTCACCAGGTTGTTACTAAAGGGCACATACCAACACAGAAGGCAGTATATCCACGTTGACAATTTTATCATCACGTGAAGCAGAATCTACCACCTGCCCTGATTTGGACTTTTGGTGGGTAACCATCAGGGATCAGTAGTGCAAATGAGAAGCAAACATTTAGTAGGGCAGTAAGCAATCAACCATAGACAGGCCATGGAACTGTTACTTAGTCGTAGGGTTGAATGGATTTAGTAACTGCATGAGAAAATATTTTCAGCTAATGCACCAATATACTGAATTTGGAACTGTTACTTAGCGACAGGAACGGTTACATAGGTAGGTTTGCTCTAGACAAATATACTGAATTGTTAAAAAATCATATAGGTCAATCTTATTTTACATTCAGTGCATTAGGTACTGATCAGTTTCAGAAACCAGTTTCTAAGTTGAGCTGACTGGGCATGGTAATCTATAGAATAATATAGACCAAACTGCTAATGTATTGCAAGTCTACTAGTAAAACCATTTTAGACAACAAAAATGGTAAACTAAAACATTTGTGATGCCTTGAACATCAACATTGATCTCATACAGTAAACCCAAGTGCTTAGTTGTTATGCCCTAAGTGATGAAGTGAATGATGATAGTTATACAATTTTTTCATGGAAGGATAGTTTCATATAGCAACTAAGCTTGCAGTAATTGAAGCTGAGAGAGTACCTTATCAGAAGGACATAACTTGCTACGGGTTAATCCCTCAGAAACACAGCAAAAATTAGCAGTTAAAAGGAATCACACATCTGGAATGGTCAACCAAAAACTCTGTGTCAAGCGATATACAGAAATAATCCTCTTAAGAAGCAGTGCAAAGAAATGTACACAATACTTGAATCCTCATGATAACCTTTGAAAGGGATTGAAGTTAGCAGGCATAATACATGTACACACATGTAATTAGATCAAAGCTAGGTAGGGTTTGGGTGCTCGGTTTCGCACAGCAGGAAGGGAAGAGAAGGGATTGGCAACCTGGTGGTGCTCCTCTCATGACGGGAGGGAGGTGAAAGTGCGGTAGGAGCGGAGGATTTGGCAGCACAGCAGGGCCGACGAAGACACGAGCCGGATCGGGGGAGGGATGCGCAGGCGCCCTCCCGACTTCTGCTGCCGCGGGTCTTCGTCGCCGGTGAAGGGCCCGATGAAGATCTGGCGATGTAGATGCGGGCAAGCCGGATCAGGGACGCAGATACGGATACCGATGTGGATGCTGGTGGTCGGCGAGAACCAGGAGCCGGGAGCGACGGCGTGGCGGCGGTCCGGCTCCCTGGTCACGTGGGGGTCGCAGGTGTTGGTGAGGGCGGTCGGCGGAGGGGTGCTGCGGGGAGTATTGGAGGAGAGCGGGGAGGAGATCGCACGGGCGGGCGTGGGCGGCGGTGGAGCGGCCAGCTGCGAGCGGGCGCGTGCGGCGGCGGTGCGGTGAGGGCGATGATGGGCGGGGGTGGATGCGTAGCCGTGCAGATGAATCACGGGAGCGATCCTTCCTTCTTAAATCACGGGAGCGGGGATTGAGCGGCACTGGGTGGCTGCGGGTGAGGATGAATCGGGGAACCGAAGGGGAGGGGGTTCGGTCGGAAGTTGGGAAAGGTGGAGGGGAAGAGAAATCAGCCGCAAGCTTCCAAAAATCAAAATGGAGGAGCCACCACGAGCTGCTGGGCTGGGAAAATTAAAGAAATCATGTACGTGAAGGAAGAGCTAACCAGTTTCCGCAAGCGTCTTTCATCTCGCGCTTAGCAATAGCAAGGGCCACCGCGACGAGCTCGACCTGCATCTGCGGATTGGGAAGCGCCGTAGCTCTTGCCGGCGTTGGAGACGAGGACAAGCCGTCGGCCTGGAGAACAGTGCGTAGAGAAAGAGGAGCTGTGAGATATTTATCGCGCGGGCAGGCCAGCGGCAGGAGAAAAGGACGCCGCCGCTGCCGGCGAGGTGTTTTTTTTTTCTTGCCTTTCCTTTGTTTCTCCCCGGAGTTTACTCATGCATGGAAGAAGTATTAAATAATGACTAAAAAATAACTAATTCCACGGTTCATGACTAATTTATAAATCTTTTAAGCCTAATAAGTCTATGATTTGATAACATAGTTTTACAGTACATATGTACTAATGACGGATTAATTAGGCTTAATAAATTCATCAAGCGGATTACTAACGGATTCTGGCTCGTTCGACTTACCTTATAATCCGTACTATTCAGCTTGTTTTTCAGTTGGAACATTATTTTTCTCGCACAACAATTCAGCCAGAACAGTATTTTTCAACCAATTCAGCCAAGTTTCTCTGTAATTTTTATTTTTTTATTAGTATCCAAACATCCATACGACACCCCGGTAATATTCGATGTGACATCCTAAAACTTTATACACTTGATTTAAACAAGGCCTAAATCTATTTATCACCCGAGTGATTCTCGAGGTCATCTCACTCGATTTATTAATAGTTCTGTTCGCTTATGTTTATTCAAAATTATATTTTAGCTATAAGATAATATTTTTTTCTAACAATATTTCAGCATGAGTATTAGCCTAAACTAAATTTCAGCTTCAGCAAACTGGACTATCTACTGTCCGATCTCTCTAGTACGGCCTTGTTTAGATTGCAAGTTTTTCACTCTCTCTATCACATCAAATCTTTGGACACATGCATGGAGTATTAAATATAGATAAAAAATAACTAATTACACAGTTTGATTGTAAATTACGAGACAAATCTTTTGAGCCTAGTTAGACATGATTGAACAATAATTGTCAAATACAAACAAAAATGCTAGAGTGCCGAATATTGATTTCTAACCTAATCTCCATCTAAACAAGACCTACGTTTGGATTTGCATTCTCCTGCGCCGCAGGGCCGTAGCTGGCTAGTGGCCGCGCGGTGGGAGGCAGGCTCAGCAGCACAGGCACAGCACCCCGGTCACACTGCCCACCTCGACCCCTGTGCCTGTTGCCTAGTACTAGTACGTATAGTAGGCAGGCTGAGCAGCACAGAACCGGCCACATCTGCCCACCTCCGCCTTTGTGCCTGCCTTTGTGCCTGTTGAATTAGTTAGCATGGTTGGTTTTTCGATTATGGCTGATGCTGATTTATTATGAGAGAAAAATAATGTATCATGACTAATAAGCTCTGACTAAAATCAACAAGCAAACAGGCTGAGTACCCACTAGACCCTACCATGGATGTGTATACAGTGGCGGAGCTCGACAGTGAAATAAGAGGGGCCTATCAGTACTAATTTCTTACTAATTCTGTTTTAAATTATAGTTCGTTTGACTTTTTTAATCCTAAGTTTGACCACTCGTCTTATTCAAAAATTTATGCTAAATATCACTTATTTTGTTGTCATTTGCTTTATTAATAAAAAAATCTTGAAGAATGACTTAAATTTGACTATGTTTGCACAAATTTTATGAATAAGACGAGCGATCAAACTTAGAGTCAAAAAAAGTCAAACGAATTATAATTTGAAATGAATGACTTACTATACATACTTGTTATTAATTTTAATCACCAGTTTAATAGCTACTTAATGGAATTTTCAATCAGCAAGGAGGGGCCATGACCCTCTTTGACCTGCATGTAGCTCCGCCAATGTGTGTATATGTATATGCAGATTTGTTTCTTCAATAGGCACAGATTAGATATTATTAGACTATATTTTATTATTTCTGTTTTGGTGTAAACTCTGTGTGTAATTGATGTAAATTGTTTATTCGTACCTAGAATGGTCATGATTATTTGAAAAGTTATCTGATTTTTTTTGGCTTTATTTTATTTTATTTTCTGTATATTTTTTTGGTTGTCCTTTGAAAATTTTTAATTTGGTTTTTATAGAAATAATCTGGCTATTTTTTATTTTTTTTATTTTTTTTGTATATTTTATTCGGTTCTCCTTTGATATTTTCTAATTTGGCTTACGTAGAAATAATCTGGCTATTGTTTTTGTTATTTGGATAGCTTTTTTTTTTATCTATTTGGTCTAGATGTAACAGAACCAAACGGAAGCTGGACCGTAAGTGGTATGAGGTATTTTTTTGTGGGATCATGTTTTTAGGAAGAAATAGACTCGTGTTCATCCAACCTTTGAACCCTAGATCTTTATCTCAAATATTAGACTACCCACGGTGTGTTGATGCTTCAAACCTCTGTTTTCGTTTGAGGCTTGACGCCCACACATTGCAGGATGGAGAATTGAAGCATATCGAGGAAAGGTTCATTCATCGATGCCTGTCTTAGGAGAAAAAAAATGTTGCCCCACTTGTAGATTGAGGAGATGACTCCGGCTACTAGATGAGCGAATTAATTGTTGTTCTAACATGCTGTTCTTGCACGATGGTTTCCTCTACAACCAGAGGCGAAGCTAGTGGGTGCAAATGCACCACCCAAAACTTGTGAAAATAATGGTTTTTTTTTCTAAAATTTTACCATATATGCACCACCTATAGCAAGTCTATGCACCCACAAGGCAAGTGCAACATCCTCTAATTTGCTCTAGCCTCACTGCTGGCTGCAGCTCTTTATGAAAATGGAGCACCGGTGTTGACTGAAGCATCGACACACTGTGGCTAGTCTTAGTTTAAGAACTTAAAAAAGTTCTCCTGAGAGGCATCAAGAAACCTGTATGTGACGCACTTCAACGAGGCTAGCTCCTAAGAGCATCACCAAGAGTTTGCTACTTTTTTCTCCTAAAAAGTTATAGTTTGGCAACTCATAAAAAGATATTGGGAGGGAAAAAGATAGTCATCTCCAAGAGTTTCTAATAAATGACATCTAAAAAATCAAATTGAGGCCCACATCAACTTTTTCCGGCTTTTTTTTTATTTTTTGTCACGGGAAACATATCGGCTGCCATACCCTGAGGCCACGATCTCCCTACCGCCACCGCCAAGTCCCAGCCACCACCCAGCCGGCTGCCGCCTCCTTCCAGCCAACGACGCGAGTACTACTACTGCTTCTACACGGCAAGGTGTAGACATCTATCCAGCCAGCGACGTGAGTACTATTCTGCTTCTACGCAACGTGAGTACTATTCAGGGCAACACCTCTCGCTGGCTATGCTGACAAAAACGTCACAGGAAAACAAGTACAGCCCATAGTTTTGTGCCAAGCTAAACGACGAGGAGAAATATTTTAGCCATAATCAACTATCTTAAAGAGCTTTCTGGGTGCCGAATCTATGCCAGTTTGTTTGCAGGTGAGCTGGTAGTATGCTCCTTGACACCTATTATATATCTTTTAGTTTCATCTTATATTGGGATCCATCCTTGGTAATTTGATAGCCCTTTCTAACCTACCAAGGTTCAATTGTTCGTGTGGTGGGTGGCACACCACATTTTGTATAAAAAACTTCAAGAACATCAATTGCAGTATTAACTTTATTACTTGACAGAGTGGTCTGAGACTGTTTGTTTATGTTTCTCAATGCAGAATCAAACAGAGTCAGAGAGTTTTGTCAAGAGAGAGAGAGAGAGAGAGAGTCAGAGAGTCACACCTTAAATTGAAAACAATTGTGCACACTATTCTACTATTCTGCCTCGGTAGAATCATGGCGTTTGGCAAATCTCTGTTGCAAAGAGAATTAGAAGATTCCTCATCAGACGACGATGATTGTCTCATCATGTCAGCAGCTACAATTGTTGAAACATATTCAAATAAAAAAGGAAGACATGGTGGTTCTGTTCTAGGGCATAAAGTTATTTATCGAGATAGAGAAGGCGGACACCAAAGGATGTTTCAAGATTACTTGGCTGATGATCCGACATATGGCCCAGATTTATTCCGTCGGAGGTTTGTGCGCATTCACTTGTGATATGATCACTAGTACGCTAAGTAATTATTCTTACATTTATTTTATTTTTTAATTTCAGGTATAGGATGAGTCGGGACCTTTTCGTACGCATAATGAATGCTGTAGAATCATACGATGATTACTTTGTCCAAAAAAGAAGTGCAGCCAATGTTCTTGGATTAAGTTGCTTTCAGAAAGTCATAGCAGCATTTCGTATGCTAACATATGGAGTTCCAGTTGATGCTACGGATGAGTATGTTCGCATTGGAGAAAGTACCGCAATTGAGAGCCTACGTAGGTTCGTTGTTGCAGTTGTTGATTTATTTGAAGAAGAATACCTGAGATATCCTAATGAGGCTGACACAACACGTTTACTGGCACTCGGTGAGCAAAATGGTTTTCCTGGTATGTTAGGGTCCATCGATTGTATGCATTGGGCGTGGAAGAATTGTCCTGTAGAGTGGCAGGGTCAGTACAAAGGGCATATGGAGGAGCCCACTATTATTTTGGAGGCTGTTGCTTCCAACGATCTTTGGATATGGCATGCCTTTTTTGGAATGCCTGGGTCTCATAATGACATCAATGTGCTTCACCGGTCTCCTTTATTTGCTAAGCTGGCTGAGGGCAGAGCTCCTGAGGTGAATTATACCATAAATGGTCATGATTATACGATGGGTTATTATCTAGCCGATGGTATATACCCATCATGGGCTACTTTAGTGAAGTCCATCTCTCAACCTATGGGGAACAAGAACAAATATTTTGCTAAAGCACAAGAAGCAGCAAGAAATGATGTCGAAAGAGCTTTTGGGGTTCTGCAATCAAGGTTCGCCATTGTTTGAGGAGCAGCTCGTTTATGGGACACGGAGACACTGGGCAACATCATGAAAGCTTGTGTCATTATGCACAATATGATTGTCGAGGATGAGGGAGTCGTTGACCCTACTGAGCGGTTCAATTACGGTGGCCAAAATGTGGAACCTTCTCATGAGAGTAATCGCACCCTCGATGAATTCATTGAAGCGCATAAAAGGATCAGAGACAAGGAAATACACCACCAGTTAAAAGTAGACCTCATCGAGCACCTCTGACAGTATTTCCCTGATAAATATTAAGTTCATAGGACTTCTATGTATTTATTAGCATGAGTACTTTTTCCATTCTCTCAAAATCAGATTATAAACAATTTTCCATTCTCTCAAAATCAGATTTGTGCACTTGTGTCATATAATTTAAAATTTTCTTCTTTCTCAAAATACCATGCAGCCGGCCAGTACCAATCAACATCAGCTCTGCCAGTTCCCTCCTCTTGGCCTTCCACTTCTCTTCATCCTTCAAAATGTTCTAGCACTGCATGAGAGTGAATGTCTTCTCATCGTTCATTCCTTGGAACATAGTTAATGCTTCAGAAACCTGCAAACATATGTGTTTATTAAATATCAACGTGTATGTCTTCTAAGATTACTGAAATAAGAAAAAGAATTACCTTGTCATGAATGGTTTTCCACTTTGATTTCTACGCTCAATCGCATCATAGCAAGCACAATACTTGTTGACATTCTCCAAAATATACATCCATCTATGCATTAGTGAACTCTCTGTTCGGTTTGCAAATGACTTCCTGTGGGTCTCATAGTAATCATAAATTCTACGCCAAAAGGAGGAATGAGACTGATTAGCACCTTGCACAGGATCTTTGCTGACGTTCAACCAAGCTGAGACAACAATTACATCCTCGTCCAGAATGAAATTTTTTTTGCCTCTTGGCGTTTGGCCTTGGAACGCGTGGGCGTTTATTACCACCAGCACTGGACTGTACTTCTACAGCTTCAGCACCTGCTACTGCCTGCACTTCATCTTCTTCAACACCAGCTCCTACCTACACGTCCTCATATGCGTGCATTTCCTGTGTCATGGGAAAGCTGAACTTGTCCAAAGAACGAACACCCTCAAATCCTGTGACCAAATCAGTCCAATATCCACCAGCAGACATTGCGACGAGCCTGCAAATATGGACAAAGAAATCATTACCAAAGTATTTCCCTTTCTTAATCATGCAAAATCATTACGAAATGACCCATGACTCATGGTGCTTGGGTTCTGGATGGCATTGTCGTTTGCAACGCTGCACTGCCACTACGTGTCACGCGTCAGTCAGATACAGCGGCAAACACAGTCATCGGAAGGAGGACCGAGCAGATAAAAAAGGAGGACCGCGTCAGTCATCGGAAGGAGGACCGAGCAGATACGCTGCACTGCCACTGCGTGTCACGCGTCAGTCAGATACATCGGCAAACACTGCCACGACGACGGCGACGACGACGGAGCACATGAGAATACCGTGAAGATCCAAAAGCAGATCGGAGGGAGAGGAGACCAATACTGCGAAGACGAAAAGCAGATCGGAGGGAGAGGCCACGGACTGATCGTACGTACCTCAGCACCTCACAGTAGCGGCATTGAACCTCTTCTGGATGCCGACGGAGGAGCGGCTTCCTTCGTATGTCTCCGAGATCCGATGCAACTGCGATGAACGAGCGCGCCAAGGACCGATTTGCGGCAAAAGGAGGGGCGCCAAATTGATGCCGCGCGGGAAGCCGCCGATTCACGCTACGCTGCGAGCGCGGAAAGATACTCGCGCCTAGGGTCAGTTTACCAAGTGCCTAAAAATTAGGAGAAGATATTAGAAACTGTTGGAGAGATTTTTTCTCTTATTTCTAAAAACCAAGGATTAGGAGTGGGTTTAGGGAACTCTTGAAGATGCTCTAACCGGAACACGAAGCCATGTCATGATCTATCTTACCTTAAATTTCCAGTTCTCGTCTGTATTTGTTTATTTTCATATTCTTGTATTATTTGTATTCCATTTTCGTTCTCGTTCCCGTTCTGTTATTTGTGATCAAATATGAAATAGAAACGAAAATGGTTATGTGGATTTGCCATCCGTTTTCATCTCTAATTGTGGCACACGATCAATCTTAATAAAAACTAAAAAAAAACTACTCTCCCAGCTCTATGGTGGTTCACTTAATGAATTGAATGTTGTGGGATAGATATTTTTCATACGGTTGGGTAAGTGAACGTGGAAATGCGTTACCATCCGCCTATAAAAATGATTTTCATATCAATAGCAGTGTCCTAGCTAAAGATGGGTTTAAAAAGGTAAGCATGCTCCCAACCAAACGTTCGTTAGTCAGAAAAGAAAAGGAGGAGACGATCGAGCTGGAAGGAAACCAAGGACGTCAACCGCAAAACTTTGGGACTAAGCTAAGGAGCCCAGGCATGGAGCCAGCGGTGGGGCTAGGGGGGCTCCAGTCCCCACTACGTAGAAAACGATTTTTAGCAACGGTTCTAATTTTTTGTAGGGGCGGCTGGTGATGGAGTCGCCCCTACAGTGGCATGCTAGGGTGCCCAGACACCAGCCACCCCTACAAACGGAACAGCAGGGGCGGCTGGTGTTACGAGCCCCCCCTACAAATGGGGTCTGATTTGTAGGGGCGGCTGGTGATTGAGCCGCCCCTACAAATGGCCCCGTATTTATAGCACCGATTTATATGGGCGGTTCAATCACCAGCCGCCCCTACAAATGCCCCCCATATAAAACAAATGCAGCTCCTTCTTTCTCCTCGGGTCACTCACTCCAACCCGTGAAAAAAATGTGGGGAGGCCTTGGGCACCTCCCAAAAATTGCTCTACTAAGGGGGGAAGGTTTTGGTCTCAAATCCTTTGGTGGAGAGGTTGTAGAAGGTAAGAAAATACTATTCCAAACTTTTTTTTGAAGTTTTAATGGTTGGTTAGTGAGTAATTAGAGTTTTATTTTTCTCTCTCTTCTATGGTGCTTGAGCTATTTATGAGCAAATTAGACCCAACTTTTAAATGTACTAGGGTAAATTAGGGAGGGAAACAAGATCATACCCTTATTTGGTCCATGTTTCTTGATTTTAGTGAACCATTAGTTAGTTTTATGAATGTTTCATGTGCATGTGATCTAGATCTAGGGTTTGGTTTTTTTATTAATTTCGTTTTTGTAAATTTGTGTTTGATAAAATTGGACTAGGGTTTGTATGAAAGATATTGGGTAAAGTATAATTATTGCTAATTGTTGTCTTTGAAATTGTTTATTGTAATCAATAAATATGTATTTTAATTATTTATGGATAAATGGGCTATTAATTAATTTTTCTCTACCATGGTGTGTTTGTATGCTTCATGTAATTATATTAGATTTATATTTATATATATCTGAGGTATATACAATTATTCTCAAATAATTATTACTTTGATTCATTTTTATATATATCTGAATAAGTAGTCCTTTAATGTTTGTTTTGTTGTTGTTGTAAAAGATGGAGTACAGGAACTCTTGGATGTATGGTTCGTTAAGGTTCAAGGCAGGTTTTCGTGAAGAGGTGGATAAATTTATTGAAGCCGCAACGAAGCATGCAACGATATTGAAAGAGAATAAGGATACAATTATTTGCCCCTGTAAAGATTGCAAGAACCATATGGCATGGACATATGTGACTATCATCAGATCACATTTGATTATGCGAGGATTTGTTGAGAACTACACAGTGTGGATTCATCATGGTGAAACGGTTATTGTTAACGACGAGGATGAGGAGGAATACGATGATGAAACCATAGAATCCCTGTCCCAATATTCAGTAGAGCTTGATGTATGAATGGATTTTGAGTTTGGCAATGAACAAGGTGGTGATGCTAGTGGTTGGGATGGTAACGACGAATGTGGTGCCAATAATGATGGTGGAGCACGTGTCGGAGTTGAAGATGATTTAGATGACATGATTCGAACCCTTAGACTAGAGATTTTACTAAATAGCCCGAAAGGTCTAGAAAATTTGGAAAGAGTGACAAAAGCATCGAAGGAGACTGTGTGTGGTGTTGAAAAGGGTTGTCCGACACATTGGACATTACTACGTTTTGTGCTTGAGCTGCTCATCCTGAAGGCTAAGTACGGCTGGTCAGACTGTAGTTTCAATGATCTATTGCATCTCCTGTCATGGGTGCTGCCACAACCAAACTCAGTTCCCACCAACACGTACCAAGCGAAGAAGATCATAAGTCCATTGACAATGGAGGTTGAAAAAATACATGCATGCCCCAACCATTGTATACTTTTTCATGGCGAAACATTCAAGTCATTGGATAAATGTCCCCGGTATGGGGCCAGCCGATATAAGAACAATGACCTTTACGGTGGGGACGAACCATCCACGGGGAAAAAGAGGAATAAGAAGGGTACAAAAAAGGTGGTACAAGAATCTCATCCCCTAGAGGACACTCCATTAGGCAACGATGCAAAGCAGAGAAGAATTCCTGCCCTAGTAATGTGGTACCTGCCAGTGACCGACCGCTTGAGACGTATATTCCTAAACCCTAAAGAAGCCGCACTCATGACATGGTGGGATGATGAGCGCAAGGTGGATGATGATAAGATTGCACACCTGGCTTATTGTAGTCAGTGGCAAAGGTTTGATGAGAAGCACAAAGATGGAATGAATCCCTTCAATGAGAGGATGAGCAACCACAACACATGGCCAGTGATCTTGACCATGTACAACATTCCAACATGGTTGTGTCAGAAGAGAAAGTACCTTCTCCTCACTAGTCTTATTTCTAGCCCTAAACAACCAGGCATTGATATAGACGTGTTCCTCGAGCCCTTGATGCAAGAAATGGAGAGGCTATGGAGGCATGGGGAGCAGATGTACGATGCGTTCTGAAAGAAGGACTTCATATGTAGAGCAATAATATTTGTTGCTACCAATGATTACCCCGCGCTGTTTACTTTGTCTGGACAGATCAAAGGGAAGACGGGATGCTTGGTTTGCTTGGATGGTACTACATGGGTGTACCTGGATGCATCCAAGAAGATAGTTTACCTAAGGAATCGATGCTTCTTAAAGACAAGTCACAAGTACCGTAGCAAATTGTTCTTTAGATTTTATGACAATGCCTTGGAGATTGAACCCCCTCCGGAGAGACGTCATAACGGAGAACATGTGTACAGAATGGTGAAAAACATACGCGTCGTCTATGGAAAGAAGAATCTGGATGGGACCAACAGAGATAGAAGCACACCTCCTATCAAAGGCGTACCTTTCAAGAAACAATCGATCTTCTTTCAGTATCTGCCTTATTGGCCAGACTTGGAGGTCCCCCATGCCATTGATGCTATGCACGTGCAGAAGAATGTCTTTGAGAGTCTCATTGCTACCTTGATGGACACAGGCAAGTCAAAGGATGGTCTGAAAGCACGGAAAGACATGGTGCAGCTAAACGTGATGCCACAGCTTCACCCGGTACCTGAGGCTAATGGAAAATACACTCTGCCCGCGACGTGCTTCAACCTAACACCAGACGAGAAGAGAGCTATATGCACTTTCCTGAGGGGGGTCAAAGTTCCAACTGGGTTTTTAGCAAATGTGAAGAAGCTAGTGTCGATGAAGGACTTGTCAATAACACACTGCAAGGCTCACGATTGCCATGTGATGCTAACAGTGTTTCTACCTATTGCAATTAGGGCTATAAAGCCAGAGTTCTTGAAAATGGCCATCACCCGCATGTGCTACTTCTTTTCGAAGTTCTCACAGAAGACGATTGGCAAGGAAGAGCTGAGTGACCTACATGAATTTGTGGTGGAGACACAAAACCAACTAGAGATGTGTTTACCTCCTGCTTTTTTTGATATAATGCCACATCTCATGATTCACATGGTTCATCAGATACAGGCGCTTGGCCCTTGCTACTTGCATGAAATGTGGTCATATGAGCGATTCATGTTGGTTTTAAGTCGATACGTGCATAATCGAGCATACCCAGAGGGCTCCATGATAGAGGGTTATAGTACTGAAGAAGTCGTCGAGTGCTGTCAAGAGTACCTAAAAGTACAGAAAGGGATTGGTAAACCCGATTCTCGTCACAAGGGTAGGCTGGCTGGGAAGGGCACCAGTGGTAGAAAAGCGTTCACGACCATGATTACAAAGAGGTGAGTCAGGAGCATTACAGTTTCTTGCAGAGTACACAACTGATGCAACCGTATATTGATGAACACTTGGCTATCATTATGGCAGAGAGAAATGGCCGTTCGGATGATTAGGTCATGAAACAGCACAAGCAATGACTAACTACATGGTTGAAGGACCAAAACATACTGCCTGAAGAAACCATAGACTCTATTACCATCAATAGGTTGGCGGAGGGGCCATCGAGACAAGTGACATCTTGGAATGCTTATGACATCAATGGGTACACGTACTATACCCACGCAAAGGATAGTAAATATGTGAACCAAAACAACGGCGTTCGAATAGAGGCTCTCGATGGATTAGGGCGAAAGATCCAATACTTTGGCATCATTGAAGAGATATGGGAACTTGACTATGGAAGGGATATAATGGTGGGCCCTGTTTCGATGCCGCTAGATCAAACAACACCAACTGAACGAGGTCGGATTGAGAGTCCTAGACCTCGAGAATCTAGGCTACCAAGATGACCCTTGGGTGCTCGCTTCACGTGTCGCACAGGTTTTCTATATGTCTGACCCACAAAGTAACCTCCCCCTGAAGAAGAAGACAAAGCACATGGTTGCCTCCGGGAAACAACACATTATTGGAGTCGATGGCGTGGATGATGTTGAAGCTTACAATAAGTACGATGAGATGCCGCTATTCATAGACTTTCCTAAGAAGATCAGTATTGTGGAAAAGAACCTCCCCAAAGACATAATGCCATGGGAACGAAAAGGTGTCAAAGGGAAAGTCGTTACAGCGGGCTAGCTAGTTGTTGAACGTGGAGTGTTTGTGTAAGTGTGTGTTTGTAAGACTTCATTTATGCATGCGTGTGAGACTATATATTTATGTACATGTGTAAGACTACATATTTTTGTATGTGTATGAGACTACATTTTATGCATGTGTGTGAGACTACCCTTTGCAACATCCAGATGACTCTATTTGAACATCCACTTTATTACTACAAAATTGTTCACAAATCAAGATCTATAACTTTTATTTTGATCATTTCTTTATCTGATAAAGTGATAATAAACATTGTTCACAAATCAACATGTTTCTCGTATAGTTCATGAAACTATGAGTCATGTGAATTTATGAACAATGTTTACTAATACTTTGTCACATGAAAAAGTGACCAAAATAAAAGTTATAGATAGTGAGGAGTTCAACAACTTTTTTGTTCACGACTTTTATTGTTGAAATCATTTAAGGTTTCAAAATCTTGTTTGAAGTTGCCATTTAGTGAAATTCAAAATTTGAACTGTTCAAATTTTGTCAAATGAAAATATGATCAAAATAAAAGTTGTACATATTGATGAGTTCTACAACTTTGGTATTCATGAGTTTTTCATGTGAAATCATTTACTCTTTCAAAATATTGTTTCAAGTTGAAATTATTTGAATTTCAAAATTTGAATCGTTCAAACAAAGTCACATGACAAGATGACCAAAATAAAAGTTGTACATGTTGATGAGTTATACAACTTTTATGTTTACAACATTTTCATTTTATTTCATTTAACGTCATAAAATTGTATTCAAAGTTTTAAAATTCAAATTTTTAATTTTTGTTTTTTTTGTTTTCTATATTGTTTTGACTATAATTGTTTATATATATATTCTTCATATATAGAATAATAAAAAATATTATATTTGTGTATATACATAATTTTTTAATATTACTTTGTGTTTTTATGATATAAAAAATATAGAATTTATAATTTAAAAAAAAATATTTATAGGGGCGGTTGGATCAGGAACCGCCCCTAAAAATTCATTTGTAGGGGCGGCTGGATCAGGAACCGCCCCTACAAATGCATTTGTAGGGGGTGGCTGGATCAGGAACCGCCCCTACAAATGGTACCTAGTATAAATAGGAGGGAAGCGCACGGGAGTCATCGTCTGGGCGCTGTCTTCTTCCTCCGACGCCGTCAGGCTGCCTAGGGTTTCCACTGCCGGTCCCGTGCCCGCCGACACCCGCACCCGGTCCCCGGCGCCCGCCCCCGCGCGCCAACCCCCAGCGTCCCGCGCCCGGCCCCCGGCGCCCTCCCCCACGCGCCGACCCCCGACGTCCCGCGCCCGGCCCCCGGCGCCCTCCCCCGCGCGTCGACCCCCGGCGTCCCGTGCCCGGCCCCCGGCGCCCTCCCCCGCGCGCCGACCCCCGGCGTTCCGCGCTCGGCCCCCGGCGCCCGCCCCCGCACGCTAACACCCGCACCCGGCCCCCGACGCCCGCCCCCGCGCGCCGCACCGACCCCCGGCGTCCCGCGCCCGGCCCCCGGCGTCCTCCCCCGCGTGCCGACCCCCGGCGACCCGCGCCCGGCCCTCGGTGCCTGCCCCCGCACGCCGACGACCCGCGCCCGGCCCTCGGCTCAGGTTTGTTCCGTCCCTTAACCTTCTTCTTGTCTTCAGTTCTATTTCACTATGTGATGGCCATTGCCCGTTCTCCCCCATATGTTTGCGAGCACAGATGGTTGTGGTGGTCAATACGAAACATGTATGTAATATTACAAATAAGAAAAATATCTGTTAATGTCTCAACAATGCTTAATTCGATTTCACAGAACATGAGAAAAACTATTGCTTACCACTGCGCTAATTGGAGTAAATGTGTCATGTTCTTTAGCCAAAGCCCATGGAAGACCAGTAGACTACAAATATATCATATAATAAGTATAAGTAAATACAAGGTAGATAGAAGTTTTACGTCAAGTCATTGTGCTTACTTCTAAGATTATACAAAGAGTTCTGTTGAGAAAGGGTGTGTTTTCAAAGTTTAGGGACCTAAAATGTGTTTTCAAAGTTTATGGACTTAAATGGCATTCCTTGACAAGTTTAGGGGCCGCTCATACATTAAACTCTTATGGAAATATGAAACATATACGTACTGGATCATTGAGGTCTTGCTGCATTTTTTCTAATAGACATGATATGTCATATTAGAAAACAAATGACTTATAAAACTATGAGACTGATTTGCTCCTGAATATGTTTTAGGAATCACCAGGATAACATTTGCCAGTTAAGAAAAAAATACTCTAACAAAAAAGAAAGCACACAGTTACTATATGTAGTAATACCTACCTTAGCAGCAACTTGAATTTCTTTTGCTGTCATGTCCAAAGCAAGTGCATAACCTAGAACTTGTTGTTTCAATGTTAGTAAAGCATGCATGCCACAGTTGACATACAGAACTGTTATAGTATACTACTCTATTTGTTTTGAAATACTAAATATCATAGGAATTGTAGAACATAATGTAAAGCAAATGGTCCATGTACGTACCCTTCCTTAATTATAGGGATTACTATTTTTGGATTGGTGAAGACATTACTAATAGGTACCCCTATAATTAGGGACAAGTTTTTTTAATGCTTGGATACCTTATATTTCAGTATGGAGGTATTTATTACAGGTTTGTCACTATATGGCAGCTAACACAGAGATCTTGGTTTTATGGAATGGTGTCACCGAAAAGTTTACTAATCAATGTGTTTGTATTTTACATTTTTTCATAGACCATGACTATTATTACCTTTATCGTAATTGTGTCATCAGGTATGCTTGTGGATGTACTTTTTATTGAATATTCTATACTCTCCGTTCTAGACCTGAGAATTTTTTGGACCAAGACCAAAAACAAAGTTTGGTTCGTTTTGGGCTAAACAATTTGTGCCCATGACCATCATATGGGCTGTGTCAAGTCATCAGTTTGTGGTTAGACCTGGGCTATGTCACTCATCGTTACTCAAGTTGCCTTCACTTGCTGTCATGTGTTACATCTGAGTGCTACATCCATTTAAGAGTGCTCTATATTGCTCTTGTATAATTTTGTCCACTATAGGTTAGAAATACCATGTGACCCAATAATATGGCTGTAATGTATTGTCCGGACATAGTCAGGTATCTGTCAAATGCAATGCTGTGGTTGATACAGTTACATGTCCAGTAGAAAGACGTCATTCGTTGTTCTTTATAATTTGGCTACTTGTTGGTAAATTTACCGCTGCCTTCGCACTATGGCCAAGTTAGAATTTCCCCTGAAGGCCTGAAGTTTTCACTTGACTGTCCTGGTGATCGCAACCCTTCATTTGCTTTCGTGCCTTTTTTGTGGCTGGTGTATGCATTTTGCATGGGCGTCTTCACCTTTCCAGGAGTTGAGGTGCATGATCCCAACAATATGGCGAGATCCACTTTGGTCCCTCTAACTCTTTTTTGCCTTTTGAACTAGAAGGGTCATGCTTTAGTTAAAAGGCTTTGCATGTGTGGATGTTCTAGTTCTGGGCATATATGGATTCTTTTTCATCTCTTGCTAATTTTACTGCAGTTCAGCTTGTAGTGACCGTTCTTTCTTTTTTGAATATGTACTCATCATCTTTAGTCTACTGTTTGCTATTAGTGATATTTGTTACAATACAAGAGCATATATAATGCAGATGCAAAAAACATATATTTCAGATAGCATAGGTGAAGTTTTTAGTCCAAATGAGTCATTTGCTTCTCACTTGTCTAAACTGAGCCTTAAGCTATCGAAGATGGCACAATAGGGCATAGCAGATCATGTGTCTTCGCTTCTCTGGTACCTAGGTCGATGTGAGTATTAGACAGCATAGATGCATTCCATTAGTAAATTTTATCTAGCTAAGCCTATGACTTGGATAGTGGCTGTCAGTACTATTAAATTTTATCTAGCTGTCAGTACTATTAAATTTCTAAAAACTGGATAGTAGTCATTTCAGCTAAGTGTCAGTACTCATTTCAGTTAATTTTCTGTGCTCATTTTAGTTAATTTTCAGTGCTCATTTCAGTTCAGTTTTAGTGCTCATTTCAGTTTCAATTTCAGTGCTATTTTCTAAATGTGAACTACTTGATGCTGTGATCTACCTAATGTTGTGATCTACCTGGTACCTGAATGCTGCTGGCTGGCTGTAATCGGGCTTGCTGGCTGCTGGCTGCTGGCTCCTACTACTACTCTACTTATTAGGTAGTATCGGGCTTGCTGGCTGCTGGCTGCTGGCTGGTACCAGTGGCTGTTGGCTGCTGGTTGGTCTCCTACAACTCCTATTACTACTACTTGCTACTCCTACTACTACTCTACTACTATACTCTCCTCTACTCCACTCTACTCCTCTCCTCTCCTAAGCAGCTTTTGCTACTTCTACTACTACTCTACAACTTCCCTAACACTACTGTTTACTACTTCTATTTCTGTCTTCTATCAACTACTGGCTGCTGGCTGGTCTCCTACAACTCCTATTACTACTACTTGCTACTCCTACTACTACTCTACTACTATACTCTCCTCTACTCCACTCTACTCCTCTCCTCTCCTAAGCAACTTTTGCTACTTCTACTACTACTCTACTACTTCCCTAATACTACTGTTTACTACTTCTACTTCTGTCTTCTATCAACTACTTGTACTTCTGTCAACTAATTCTACTACTTCCCTACTACTACTATCTACTACTTCTGATTGTCCAATCTGCCTATTAGGTTCAGAAGATATTAAGCATATGATGTTCATGTGTGATCGAGCAAAGTCAGTATGGCAGCTGTTGCTTTTTTGGGAAGCAGCACCTGCTTTTTTTGCCAAATCTCCCCTCTCCTCTATTTTTGCCGCCTTTCCTATCCTCTATGTTTGGGAAGTAGCAGCTACTTTTTTTACACCTTTTCCTCTCTATGTTTGTTAAGCAGCTGTTGCTTTTTTTTGCCAAATCTCCCCTCTCCTCTCCTCTCCTTTGTTTTGCCGATGATGAAATTGTCCAAGTCCATACATTATATGGAATATGAGCTGATGATCAAGAACTTGTGAGGAACTTGGCATCATTAGCAGCCACCCCTACATTACCTTCTCCTCTCTTCTCTGTTATGATGCCTTGATGCTCCAAGTTCAAGATCAAATGATGATTGACATGTTTCTGAGGCCTCTACCACTGCTACTTCTCGTTTTTTATATTGTTGTTTTATAGGACTACTTTGGTTTATAGACCTTTTTTATTTCTTATACCTTCTCGCGTACCTAAAGCACACTTTCTTGCATCTTTTAGAACAAAGCATGAAATAATGTCATGGACAACAGACAATGCAGCTCGATGCCCCGAGCATGATGAGCAGCTAACCCTTGAGGAGCAAGCACTAGAGGACCAGCTTACTCAGGAACAGTTCGATAATGATGTAGAAAAGGATCTAGAAGTGATGCTTACTCAGGAGGAGTGTGACGAGGAGGAAGGCCCCGAAGGAGAGGCTGTTGAAGGCAAAGAAGAAGAGGATGATGAGTCAGAAGAGGGATATGAAAGTCCCTAGGATCCTTTCCCACCTGAAGCAAGAAGGATTTTGATCCGAACGAGGAGGTAGGGAAGAAGCCTTAGCATGTAAATTTTGCTAAAGCTTTGGCTGTGTTACCTCTACTAACACTTTGACCTGTCCTATATATAGGTCCCTCCTAAAACTCAGAAAAGATGACATCGACATCCGTGACATCTTGCTGAACAAGATGGAGTAGAGGAAAGGAGAGCTGAGGCAACAACCATAGAGACGGATCACGATGGCTCTGCTCAACAAACTCAAGATACAACCACGACTACCAAGCCTAAGAGGAAACAAGGGGATAGAAAAGGAAATCTATATCTAGATAAGGCTTGCTATGTGATAACGGAGGTTGGGCTAGTAGGGGAGATCCTTGAGCCAAAGGAATTAAGAGGACGATTCCGTAATGCGATTGGGGCCCTAGTAAGAGATAAATTGAACCCAGCAATCCCTAACTGGAAAGAGGTACTAGAGAACATAAAGAATGCACTATGGGATAGGCATTTGAAGGTCAATTTTAGATTTCCGGAGGGTAAGCACGAATTGGTAAAAAAATGCTATCAGGATGATGGGAGAGTCATTTCAACGTTGGAGGTCGGAGTTCAATACGAAGTATATCCAAAAGGGGTTAACTCCCTTCAACGAGTTCAGCAAAATAACTCCTAGTCAGTGGGAGGAGCTCGTGGCTCAGAAGACTTTAGCGGAGGCATTGGAGCTCAGTGCCCATAACACCGAGCTGGTGAAGAGGAACAAACACCACCATCATCTAGGCCCCGGTGGCTACTATGCCAAGGAAGAGCAATTTAGGAAGATGGATGAAGAGGCCGCAGCTGCTGGGAATATCGATGTGACAAACTTGAAGGTACGCTCAAGGAACTGGATATATGCGAGGAGTACAGAACCATCCGGCAGTAATCTTAAGTTTAATAAGCCGGAGACCCAAGAGGCGGTATCAAGGATACTGAAATATGCTGAAGACAAAGAGATGGGCTCATTCAATCCTTCCAGAGAGAGGGACGAGCTTAGCCTTGGCTTGGGAAATAAGGAGCACACAGGCCGCACCAGGGGGCTAGGGAAAAGGATGACCTAGAAGCAAGGATTCGAAGAGGACAGGCATATGTACAAGAAACATAGCCAAGACTGGGAGACTAGTCTTAAGCTCCAAGTGAAGGCTCTAGTTGCGAAGGCGCTAGAGGAGCAAGGAATGTCTATAGAGCCACGTATATTAGTGACGCTGCTGGGAGAACTAGCATTAGTTGGCAGTCCTCCGAAAGTTCCTAGCAGCCAAGGTTCTACTACAGCCACAATCCCAGTCGATCTCATACGGGAACCTACTAGTTGCACCTTGGTGTTTCTTAGTGGCCGGCAGAACACTATGATGGAGGTGGCAACGGGTGTGGCACATCCTCCCGGTGGCTTACACCATAATAATAAGATACCGTCGGAATACACTAGTGTCGAGGTGCATACAGTGAAGCCCGAGTTCATGCAGTGGAAGATAGACTACGCAACTCCCGAGGGTCTGGTGTTACTCGGAGACGTTATGGGGCAGTTCATCCTCTGGCACAAACGGGATATTATATTGACTGCTTCTTTGCCGCCTCTCCCTCTCCCAAATTTGGAGCAAGTTGTTGAGGACGGGGAGATATTTTCACTGTCTCATGATCCCCACATTCCTGAGATGCCACATTCTTCCTCGCCTCCTATCGAGCATGTGCCTAATGAGATGCCACAACCTTCTCTAGCTCGTACCGGGCAAGTGCATCATGAGATGCCACAGTCTTCTCAACAAGCACAACCGATACATGAACAATGAGTGTCTCCTGAAGAAGGTGATGCACAAGAAGATGAGGACGTGCCTGAATGGGAACTCCAAAAGAAGATTCTAATCAACATAAGGCCAGTTTATGTTCCAATCAAAGACGTCTCGTCGGTGTCCAAGTGGTATTCCCATGATCAGTTCAAGCCTAAAAACCAAGTTAAAAAAGTCCCATCACGGGGTTCAGAGGAGGCCATTAGTAGCAAACTCCACCAAATTGCAAAGCAATATCCAAATGTTGATGTCATCGAATGGTCAAAGGATTGCCCGAAAAAATATGAAAGAGACAAGCCCTTCCTACCAAACCGGGACATCCAGCGCCTACCACTTGGAATAAGAAGGTTCCATGATTGGTACTTGCGTGTTCTCCCAACGAGCATAGATATCATACAAGCATGCTTTTCTACAGGCACATTTGGAAGCCCAGCTGGGAAAATTGTCTTTGACTTCAATGACATGCACACTTGCTTTCACCTAGGAGAAATGGAGATGAATCTAATTCGCACGTGGTGCCTGTAAGTCCTTGTCCTCCCGATATGATATGAATGTAATCTTTGAATTATGTTGTAACTAACCCACGCCGTGATTTGTAGAATGCAAGTGCACATTGTCAAACAAATGCCAAGTGTGAAAGCCGGGTATATAGACCCTCAAGCTATAGCCCAAACAAATTTTAATTACCCTAAACGGTGGACACTGGATGCCAAAGAGCTAGCAGCTGCAAAGACTCTTCGGGAGAAAGAGCGCATCTGTAGTGCGAAGCTAAGGGAAGAGTCCCTTAAGGTTGTGGCATACATTGCCTTGGCTTTCAAAAATCTCCAACACCACTCTACTATATGGCTACCATACAACTTCGAGTAAGCTCAACTCTATACTTAAAGCTTTGTTCGATATATTTCATTCGATGCAAAAGGGCTTATCTAGTTCTATGAATAAATCCATGCAGCAACCACTGGATTTGTATAGCCGTCGATGTCGGGAGGAGCATGGCATGGGTCTTTGATTCATTAGATAAGGACATGGTGACATACAAAGACTTCATATCGATTCTCAAGACGTATACATATCGACAATCCTCATTAGCTTATATGTTTGTATACATACTTGTAACGTTCACTCTTGGATACTAACAAGTTGTATTTGCTAAAATAATTCGAACAGGGCATTTAGGTTCTATGTCACTAATCATCATGGAAGGCATGATCCAGCAAAGAAGGAAAAGCTGGCTATAAAAACACTATGTGCGGTAAGTGTAACTTACTTCTTCAGTACTCAGTTACATGTGAAAGCTCTAGTTTGGTTTTGGTGAATTGATGAAACCCTAAGTGCTAACCTAGTTTATCAAGTGCTCATGACATAGGTAGCACACTTCAAGTATAAGAAACTAATGAAGATCACAGCATGACAATGGTGATGGCATGGCGATGATCAAGGGCTTAAACTTGAAATGAAGAAAGAGAAAAACAAAAAGCTCAAGGCAAAGGTATAAACCATAGGAGCTATTTTATTTTAGTGATCAAGACACTTAGAGAGTGTGATCACATTTAGGTTTGATAGCCGTACTATTAAGAGGGGTGAAACTCGTATCGGAATGCGGTTATCAAAGTGCCACTAGATGCTCTAACTCATCGCATATGCATTTAGGATCTAGTGGAGTGCTAACACCCTTGATAACATTTGTGAAAATATGCTAACACATGTGCACAAGGTGTTTGCAGGGTGGCGGGATTTGGCACTTTTGGAAAAATGAAATGTCTATTTTCTATTACGCCAGATGCAAAATTCTTGGTGGTTGGCACATTTAAGCAAGGGTGAAGAAGTTAGAGTTGAAATGGAGTTGGTCGAAATGATGCTAGCGTCGGTCTACTGACCGGACGCTGGGTCACTCAGCGACCGAACGCTGAAAGGCTGCGTCCGGTCGAGCTGTCAGACGGCACAGTGGGTAGGGTTGAGCACCGAACGCTGGTCTGCGTCCGATCAAGGTGGACCGGACGCGTCCGGTCGAAAAAACATGCCTCGGGGAGCTTACTGGAAACAACCGGACGCTGTGGCTTCAGCGTTCGGTCAGTTTTACCGGAGCATCCGGTCAGCTTCGCAGCCGTTGAAATCTGACGAACAGCGTTTGAAGCTGGTGACGCGTGGTGTCCATCGGGCGACCAGACGCTGAGGGCCAGCGTCCGGTCAGTATGATCGGAGCGTCCGATCAGAGCGCGTTTTGCCCAGTGAAGGGGTATAACGGCTCTATTTGATGGGGGCTCTATTTATAGCCCCATGGCCGGCTCAAGGGACAACTCTTGCACATTTTCATTGACATAGCAACCTTGTGAGCCTAGCCAAAGGACTCCCACTCATCTACATCATTGATTCATCATCATAGTGAGATTGGGAGTGATCCAAGTGCATTGCTTGAGTGATTGCATCTAGAGGCACTTAGTGATCGTGTTTCGCTGTGGATTTCGCTTGTTACTCTTGGTGGTTGCCGCCACCTAGACGGCTTGGAGCAGTGAGGATCGTCGAGCGGAGGTGGTGATTGTCTCCGGCTCCGATCGTTGTGATTGTGAGGGGTTCTTGACCTTTCCCTAGCAGAGCGCCAAAAGGTACTCTAGTGGATTGCTCGTGGCTTGTGTGATCCTCATCTTGTGTTGGTTGTGCGGCACCCTATTGAGGGTTTAGCGTGTGAAGCCAATTAGCGCGTGAACCTCCAAGTGAGTGAATCGCCACAACGAGGACTAGCTTGCCGGCAAGCAAGTGAACCTCGGTAAAAAATCATTGTGTTCATCATTGATTCCGAGGTGATTGGTCATCATTGTTATACATCTTCGTGATTGATTGGTTCATTCATCTACACGGCGGTATAACCCTCTTGATCACTCTCTTTACTTTACCACAAACTAGTTGACAAGCTCTTTAGTGTAGCTAGTTGTGAGAGCTTGCTTGCTTGGTTGGTGTGGCTCTTTAGTTAGCCTTTGAGAGCACACTAACATAGGGTAGTGTCATTGCTCTTGTGTGAATTGACACTATCTAAACTAGAATTGTGGTAGGTGGCTTGCATTTTGAGTAGGCTAGCGCAACACTCGCTTCGCCTCATAATTGTCTAACCATTTGGTTAAGTATTGTTGTAGAAATTTTTATTAGGCTATTCACCCCCCTCTAGCCATTAGGACCTTTCAACATGGCTATCAAAAGCATTACTAAACATTTTCATATGCAAAACACACAGTGCCCCAAGCAGAAGCCTGGAAGTGTACATTGTGGATACTATATATGTTCTATGATGGGTAACACTGGTGCCTACAGGAGACACCCCTTAAGGGTAAGTTTGAACCTCTTGACCCATAGTATAAAAACTTTGTAAATGGTATGAAATACTAAACCGAAACTTGTTTTCTTGTAGTGGAGAGAAGAGAAAGGAATGAAAAGAGACCCATACAAGGATGACCAACTCTTAGAGCTCATCGGCGACCTTTGCAACTTCATATTGGACCAGATTGTATACATCAGAGGCGCCTACCATGACCGAGAGTCTGAGTTAGGTACAAATCCTCAGTACCAACACCTTCGTGAGACAGAAAGGCTAGCTCTAGGACGTTGATAACAATGTGTATGAAATTTGTATATTTAATGATGGATTGTATATATTCATGTGAATTGGACCTGTAATTGTAGTTTATAGAATACTCTTATGTTTGTAGTCGCAGTCGCGGGGTGTTCGGCAACGCGAACGTTGGTCACGGGGCGTTCGGCAACGTGAATGCGGTTTCGGAACGTTGGTTGTGGGACGTTCGGCAAAGCGATTTTGAATTGAAAAAAGTGATTTTTTTGCGGGAAAACGTACTGTAGGGGCAGTTCTAGATTGAACCGCCCCTACAAATACCCGTTGGTAGGGGTGGCTGGTACTACAGCCGCCCCTACAAATCAATTTGTAGGGGCGGCTGGTGTTTCCAGCCGCCTCTACAAATATATTTTTAGGGGCGGCTGGTAATAAGAGCCGCCCCTACAAATACGGCTGGAAACACCAGCCGCCCCTACAAATCGATTTGTAGGGGCGGCCTGGGAACCGCCCCTACAAATGCATGATTTGTAGAGACCCTTGCGTAGGGGTGGCTGGGTAAACCGTCCCTACAAATGGTCTACAACCGCCCCTACAAATGCTTTTTGACGTAGTGCCCCCCCTACTGCTCGCGAGCAAGCGAAGCCCCGTAGAGCCGTCGTCTGAAATTTCAGCTGTAGATATACAGGTAGGAGGGGCTGAGATTTGCTGAACCTCTTTTTTTGCTAATTGCCGTTGTTTAGCCTCTCCTAAAATTTTTCCTAGCTTCGTCCCTGAAGGAGCCTGCCTTGGGGCCTTGCTCCAATATAATAAAAAAAATACGTGCTCATGCACATCTATATTGAAAACAAAACTGCTTTCGATGTTCATTAATAATACATGCTTACCTGGATTCTAGAAAGTCAAGCAGCCACAGAGGCATACATTAGGCAGGCCATGACATATGTAAATCGTCATCTTAGTGACGTAAGCCTCGAACGTAAACCAAGGGCAAGCATGCATCATAGCCATTTAAAAAGAAATACGCCTAGCTAATGATTTTAAAAGAAGAAGGTCGTACCTTTGGCACACTAAATATAATGCCACAACCATATTAATTCATGCCTCGTTTAGATTGCAAATTTTTGCAATCTGAACACTGTAGCACGTTTCGTTTGTATTTGACAAACTTTGTCCAATCATAGACTAACTAGGCTCAAAAGATTCATCTCGTGATTTACAACCAAACTGTGCAATTAGTTTTTTTTTACCTATATTTAATGCTCCATGCATGCGTCCAAAAATTAATATGATGAAGAGAGAGTGAAAAAATTTGGAATTTTGAGTCAATCTAAACAAGGCCTCAAAAAACTTTGACAACTTTTAAGGGAGCCATCGGGATCTCAAGTAATATAGCCTTTATCTTAGTCAATATGAATATAAACAAACATAAGTGTCAGTGCTACTAGGTACCTCTCTATCTCAGATAAATTAAATTCTTCAGATGTTCTAAATTTAATTATAACTTTACACAGGGAAGAGAGTATCAATATTTCTATAAAAATATATTCCATAGCACATCTCTAATGATACTAGTTTGATGTTATAAAAAAATAGCGGTCTTTTTCTATAAATTTATTTGAATTAAAAAACATTGATTAAGACAGAAATCTTAAGATATTTTGTATGAAATTAATGGAGGATCTAAATTCCAGCACGATGTGTTTGCACAGAATCATGCATATGGTTAGTAGTAGTGGCCAGAGTTGAGTCGTCGTCGTCTCACAAACAGACAGTGGCATGTTGCTTTCACCTGTCCATCTCAATCGACTCATCAATATGTTGTCCATCAATCATCCCAAGTAGCACGCACTCCGTTGATTTAATTATCCTAGTCAAGTCCTACGCCAAATGTTGATAGATGGAGACAGGCCTCTCGCTAAAAAAAAATATTCTCACTCTGTCCCAAAATGAATGAAATTCTACATATGAATGTAGACAAACATTTGTACATATTTGTACCTAGAATTCCATCTTATTAAGGTCTCATTTGACACGGCTTCAAACAGATCTGGCTCATACTACAGTGCACCGAGAAGCCAGAGCTGAAGAAAAAAATAGCTTCATTAGCTTCTAGTTTATTTTAAGAGTAGAGATAAAAAAACAATTCCTTATTACTATAGTGTATAATAAAAAACTAAACAAGAATCAATCGAAGCCCCACCAAATATGGTTTAAAATTCTCACCCTTCAATCGTAGTCTAGCTAGCTAGCTAGCTACTCCCAAACATACGTTCGTAATTAATTTGCAAGTTAGCTTGGCTTGTGTAGCAAGTTAGATCGTCTCAGCTGTTGGCCGAAATCATTAATGCCCAACGTAGCGTTTGCGATCGAGAGATCTCATAAATAATTTGGATGGGTAGGCCGAGTGCTTAAATATCTTTCTGATCTCAGCTAGCTTCGTAGTGAATCTTATGTCCTGGTTAATTAAGGATCGATCCGGATATATTGGCCCAGCTCGTTTCGCTGAGATTTGGCTGCTGCTGATGCTGATTTATTGTGAGAGAAAAACAATATTCGTTCGCTGAAAAGTATTGCTGAAAACAGGGCGATAATCAACTAACTTTGTTGAGATAAGTACACTACATATAAAAACACATAGGTTTACTGGAGCATCCGTGCTTTTTTTTCTGCATGGGACGAGTGCAGTACTATATTATATAATATACATGTATAAAACCTCCAAACAAATTTGTCATTTGGAAAAGACGTGTTATTATATATAATAATAACAGTAGCCCAGTGGGCTTCAGAGTCAGGGACAGCCAGCTACACGGTTTGCTTCACCTACAGAGCAGGTGTCCCAGTGGTTTGCCTCACCAGTGCTAGCCCCGCACTTCACACCTCTTCATACGGGCTTCACTCCACCTCAGAGTTCCTTAGTGCTCACCCCAGCCTCTAGGAGTCTTGGTGCGACTTTCAGCGAGTTGACAGGGCAGCCTACACCACTAGAGTTACGAGTTCCTGCTTCTACTACAGCTGCTCTTGTTACCGGTACTACAGAGACACTCCCATCTTCAGTTGCATCATCAGAGCTAGCACTGACAGTGATACCTCTTGACTCACAGGCCTCGACAGTCCTAGAGCAGACCCAGACTGCTTCAGCATCACTTCCAGCGATAGAGGGTCAGACTGCTCAGAGCTCAGGGTCCGAGGATGATGCTACACAGTTCCAGATCGCTCATCGCACCTCAGCGCCCGACTCGTCTGCTCTAGCCCCGCCGACAGACCCTTAGGTTTTGGTGTTTGACGCCAAAGGGAGGGACCGAGTATGATTAGATCTAGGGGGAGCACTATATCTAGGGGGAGCTTATTTATTACATTTGGGTTTTATGTGTGAGATACATTATTATGCATTCATGTTTACTTTCATGCATTGAACTATATACGTATGAGTGTGATATTTATGTGATATGTGACATGTGTGCTCTCTACTTTGATCTTTATAAATGTCATGTCACTTCATTATGCTCATTTGGTTTGCTTCCGCGTCTTTACTCCGATGCAAATGAGCTTTAATTCTTGTACTCATGCTTATTTCATATCTTTTGAGTACATCATGTTGGCTTGGGTCATATAAGCATGTCTAACTCTTTTGTTTTTATTATCAAAAGCTTATATGAACCAAGCATGTTGAAAACCTCATCTCTTTTACATACTCGAGGTTGTATTGTCATCAATCACCAAAAAGGGGGAGATTGAAAGCATCTAGGCCCCTAATTGGGTTTCGGTGATTAATGACAATACGAGATTACTATGACTAACGTGTGTCTTGCAGAGGCAATTAAGTTAGGTCATGGTAATGGCAATTGATTGGGCAATCATGGTTGTCATGCCCTACGATGGAAATCGTTTTGGTTTTCAAAGGATGGACAACAAGGTTAAGGATAGACTAGTTCTAAGTGTCGTTTGGTGTTGAAGAGACACTTAGAGTAGTTTAGGACTTTGTTTTTCCTTTGACCATACTATTAAGGGGGGTATGGACTAGTAGCTTGACCTAGGTGAGTCTAGTGGGTTAGGTGTGGTGCACACTTGTCAAATCTAGCACTAGGTAGCTCCAAAGTAGCCCTAAGATCAATTGGAGCAAACTTTATTCACATGATTTCGAGTTGAAAGTGAATAGAGGGTCAAATGTTGACTAGACACTGGTTCCGGTGTGACCGGACGCTGGCAGTAGAGTCCGGTCAGTTCATTTGATCAAGCAAGAGTCGT
This sequence comes from Miscanthus floridulus, assembly GCF_019320115.1. Taxonomy (NCBI): domain Eukaryota; kingdom Viridiplantae; phylum Streptophyta; class Magnoliopsida; order Poales; family Poaceae; genus Miscanthus; species Miscanthus floridulus. The sequence goes on from NC_089592.1 coordinate 9,946,753, forward strand.
CTGGATGTGACCGGACGCTGAGTGAATAGTGACTAGACACTGGGTGCCAGAGTCCGGTCAACTCCAGAGAGGTTCCAGAGAGGGAGAATCCTGATCGGACGCGTCCGGTCAGTGCTGACCGGACGCTGGTCAGGTTCCGGTTACTGACCGGACGCTGAACAGCGAAGCGACCGGACGCTGGGTGCCAGCATCTGGTCAACATCAGTAAGGTTCCAAAGAGCAGTTTTCATGACCGGACACATCCGGTCAGTGCTGGGCGGACACTGGTCAGTGTCCGGTCACAACTTAACTGCTCGGTGGCGGGGAGAACTGACCGGAGCGTCCGGTCACCCCGTAGAGGCACATAACGGTTCGTTCTAAATGAGGGGGTATAAATACTTCCTCTATTCACTCAAGGGATCACTCTTGCCCATTTCAACAGCTAAGAAACACCCTTGAGAGTGCCAAGGAGAGCAAGAGCCTAGTGAGGTGATTGAGATTTGAAAATCCGATATTAAGGCCTCATTAGCAGAAAGAGAGTAGCAAGTGTGCATCCACCCTTCTCATTAGGCTTGTTGTGGTCAAGTGAGAGTCCTTGCTTGTTACTCTTGGTGATCGCTATCACCTAGACGGCTTGGTGGTGATTGGGAGTGTGGTGATCATCCGGTGGAGCTTGTGGATGACCCAACTCAAGTTGTGAGCGGTTGTGGGTGATTCACCGTGACGGAGTGTCAAAGAATCAACCCATAGAGAGCACTTGATCCTTGCGCAGATCAAGGGGGAGCTACACCCTTGCGCGGGTGCTCCAACGAGGACTAGTGGGGAGTGGCGACTCTCCGATACCTCGGCAAAACATCGCCGCGTTCCTTCTCCTCTCTTTACCTTAAGCATTTACATTTGAGCAATTCAATTCTTGTCTTTACATTACTAGAATTGCCATGCTAGAGTATGATTGGAACATAAGTTGCAAAACTTTGTGTAGTAGAACATTAGAAACACATTTTAGGCATAAGGGGTGAAGTGGGCTAAATGTAGGGTTTAATTATTGCAAAGAATTTTAGAATTAGCCCAATTCACCCCCCCCCTCTTGGGCATCTTGATCCTTTCACGGACACTGACGTGGATGCTGGTGGTCGGCGAGAACCAGGAGCCGGGAGCGACGGCGTGGCGGCGGTCCTCGGTGGCGGCGGTCCGGCTCCCTGGTCACGTGGGGGTCGCAGGTGTTGGTGAGGGCGGTCGGCGGAGGGATGCTGCGGGGAGGATTGGAGGAGAGCGGGGAGGAGATCGCATGGGCGGGCGCAGGCGGCGGCGGCGTGGCCAGCTACGAGCGGGCGCGAGAGCCAGCGGCGCGGTGAGGGCGACGATGGGGCGCGGTGGATGCGTAGCCGTGCAGATGAATCATGGGAGCGATCCTTCCTTTTCAAATCACAGGAGCGAGGTTTGAGGCTGAATCACAGCAGCGGTTTCGTTTTAGCTCTTTCCTTTTAAATATCGCAAGGGGCGGCCACGTGTCGGAGCGAGGATGCGGGAACACAGCAAGCAGTACGATGGACACACGTTGAAATGTCACACCAAAAAGTGTCAACGCTTTGTTGTTTTTAGTTGTAGAAGATATGCACCACCTATAGCAAGTCTATGCATCCACAAGGCAAGTACACCATCCTCTAATTGGCTCTAGCCTCGCCACTGGCTGCAGCTCTTTATGAAAATGGAGCACCGGTGTTGACTGATGGAGAATGGACACACTGTGGCTAGTCTTAGTTTAAGAACTTAAAAAAGTTCTCCTGAGAGGCATCAAGAAACCTGTGACGCACTTCAACGAGGCTAGCTCCTAACCTGTCAAATAGGAACACGAAGCCATGTCATGATCTATCTTACCTTAAATTTCCAGTTCTCGTTTGTATTTGTTCATTTTCATATTCTTGTATTATTTGTATTCCATTTTCGTTCTCGTTCCCGTTCTGTTCTTTGCGATCAAATATGAAATAGAAACGAAAATGATTATGTGGATTTGCCGTCCGTTTTCATCTCTAATTGTGGCACACGATCAATCATAATAAAAACTAAAAAAAAAGCTACTCTCCCAGCTCTATGGTGGTTCACTTAATGAATTGAATGTTGTGGGATAGATATTTTTACATACGGTTGGGTAAGTGAAAAACTTTGGGACTAAGCTAAGGAGCCTGCCTTGGGGCCTATAAAAATGATTTTCATATCAATAGCAGTGTCCTAGCTAAAGATGGGTTTAAAAAGGTCAAGCATGCTCCCAACCAAACGTTCGTTAGTCAGAAAAGAAAAGGAGGAGACGATCGAGCTGGAAGGAAACCAAGGACGTCAACCGCAAAACTTTGGGACTAAGCTAAGGAGCCTGCCTTGGGGCCTTGCTCCAATATAATAAAAAAATACGTGCTCATGCACATCTATATTGAAAAAAAAAAACTGCTTTCGATGTTCATTAATAATACATGCTTACCTGGATTCTAGAAAGTCAAGCAGCCACAGAGGCATACATTAGGCAGGCCATGACATATGTAAATCGTCATCTTAGTGACGTAAGCCTCGAACGTAAACCAAGGGCAAGCATGCATCATAGCCATTTTAAAAGAAATACTCCTAGCTAATGATTTTAAAAGAAGAAGGTCGTACCTTTGGCACACTAAATATAATGCCACATCCATATTAATTCAGAAAATTTTGACTACTTTTAAGGGAGCCATCGGGATCTCAAGTAATATAGCCTTTATCTTTGTCAATATGAATATAAACAAACATAAGTGTCAGTGCTACTAGGTACCTCTCTATCTCAGATAAATTAAATTCTTGAGATGTTCTAAATTTAATTATAACTTTACACAGGGAAGAGAGTATCAATATTTCTATAAAAATATATTCCATAGCACATCTCTAATTATACTAGCTTGATGTTATAAAAAATAGCAGTCTTTTTCTATAAATTTATTTGAATTAAAAAACATTGATTAAGACAGAAATCTTAAGATATTTTGTATGAAATTAATGGAGGGTCTAAATTCCAGCGCGATGTGTTTGCACAGAATCATGCATATGGTTAGTAGTAGTGGCCACAGTTGAGTCGTCGTCGTCTCACAAACAGACAGTGGCATGTTGTTTTCACCCGTCCATCTCAATCGACTCATCAAGATGTTGTCCATCAATCATCCCAAGTAGCACGCACTCCGTTGATTTAATTATCCTAGTCAAGTCCTACGCCAAATGTTGATAGATGGAGATAGGCCTCTCGCTACAAAAAAAAATATTCTCGCTCTGCCCCAAAATGAATGTAATTCTACGAATGTAGACAAGCATTTGTGCATATTCATACCTAGAATTCCATCTTATTAAGGTCTCATTTGACACGGCTTCAAACAGCTCTGGCTCGTACTACAGTGCATGGAGAAGCCAGAGCTAATGAAAAAAATAGCTTCATTAGCTTCTAGTTTATTTTAAGAGTAGAGATAAAAAAACAATTCCTTATTACTATAGTGTATAATAAAAAACTAAACAAGAATCAATCGAAGCCCCACCAAATAGGGTTTAAAATTCTCACCCTTCAATGGTAGTCTAGCTAGCTAGCTAGCTACTCCCAAACATACGTTCTTAATTAATTTGCAAGTTAGCTTGGCTTGTGTAGCAAGTTAGATCGTCTCAGCTGTTGGCCGAAATCATTAATGCGCAACGTAGCGTTTGCGATCGAGAGCTCTCATAAATAATTTGGATGGGGATGGGTAGGCCGAGTGCTTAAATATCTTTCTGATCTCAGCTAGCTTCGTAGTGAATCTTATGTCCTGGTTAATTAAGGATCGATCTGGATATATTGGCCGAGCTCGTTTCGCTGAAATTTGGCTGCTGCTAATACTGATTTATTATGAGAGAAAAAACACTATTTATTCGCTGAAAAGTATTGCCGAAAACAGGGCGATAATCAACTAACTTTGTTGAAATAAGTACACTACATATAAAACACATAGGTTTACTGGAGCATCCGTGCTTTTTTTTCTGCATGGGACGAGTGCGGTACTATATTATATTATATACATGTATAAAACCTCCAAACAAATTTGTCATTTGGAAAAGACGTGTTATTATATATAATAATAACAGTAGCGGACACACACAGCGCTTAGACGGAGCCTGGGCGAAGCTTAAGGTGGTGATGAGAACATGTAATAATTTATGTAAGCTTGCAGTAGAGCACGATGCAACGAATATCTAAGCGTATGGCAGCGCCGGAGCTCGGGCGGGTGCCCAGGGTCGCTGGGCCCTGGGTCTGCCAGTGTATAATATAATAAATCCAGTACTAAGTCGTATATTTGTACTTTGTGTAGAGCGAAACACCAACGTAGTAGTACGAATATTTGCACAAAGATTTTGTAGTGAAGAGTCGATTTTGAATTTCGAGTTCAACGTGCTTGGCGAGAGCGAGCAGGAACGGCTGCGGGGCAGTCCGTGGGCCGTTGGGGGCCTTTTCTTCTCCTACCCACTGGCTGCCTCGCGCCAACATCGTGGGCCCACGCTCTCCGAACCGCGTACGTGGCAGCCTGCTCGCCCCTCCGTGCCGGGCGATTTTCCTTTTCCTTGTACTCGGTGGATGGCCTGGCCCAACGTAAAATCCGCATATTGCTACTGGATACACATTGAGGTTTGTTTGTATACTACTATACTATATATATATACTACATACAAGAAAGAGGCAATAATTCAACGCCTCATTTTCCTGCCTTTTGCAGATGTCGATGCGCACATGATATGCAGCCTGTTCGCTTGATCGTATTTGGCTTATAAGCTATGGCTTATCAGCCAACGAATAGTATTTTTCTCTCACATAAAATCAGCCAACAGTACTTTCAGCCATGGCTTATAAGTCAAACCAGCCCAAACAAACAGAGCGATGCATCTTTGAGGGCAGGGGAAAAACACATTCTCTTAGCTTAGCATTTAAGCATATATAAACAGCATCGGTTCCCCCCCTTTGGGAGCTCGTTCGTTCACAAGCTAGCAAGGCGAAGAAGAAGAAGAAATCTTTGGCCGGCCGGCTCTTGCAAGTCGCAAACTTCCAAGCTCAAGAGAATTCGATCTATAGATAGATAGATAGATCGTGTCTGAAACTCTTGCAATGGCTACCCCAGCCATACTCTTTTTGTAATTTACCGGTTTTCTTTCCTCAAGCTAGTTGAAGGTCATTGCTCCTGCCACTTCGCGTCAAAAGGGAAGGAGAGGAGGACATCTACACTCTACAGTGTAGTACTGTAGTTTACATGTGCCCTGTGAGAGGAAGAAATAAGGCGGAGGTAACTTTGTTGGACTTAAGGCATCGTGGCAAGTGGCGTAACATCATTTTTGTAGGTCATCTGTAAAGTCGTCCAGCGTCAGTGCTACCTGCATAATCCTCCTACTCACCCCAAGAAGAAATTCCTTACATGTCACTATCATATAAATTTAAATCCACTTATCTGTCACCTAAAAAAATTCTCATATATCTCACTGGTGTTAAATTCCAATCCCTTTCATGCAAGGCAATTGCCTAAGTAAGCAAATGGACATCAACATGTCAGTATTCCTCCTGCTATTCATCCCCAAATCTGCAGAGGTGACCAACATTAATGGACAACTGAGTGAGAAAGAAGATGGTAGGGATGGGACGAGTAGTGTGGGTTGCTCACTGTGTGAGCGCCGTGGGCCGTGTGGTTGCTGGTTGCTACTGCTCAATGCATTGTCTGGCTACACCTGTTCGGCTGAAACGATCCTAGATTATTACTGCTGACTGATTTAGTGTGAGAGAAAAATATTATTTTAACTTATAATCCACGATCGTTTATGACCAAGCGAGCAGGCTGCGGTTGTCTGCGCCTATGCTAATTCGGCTACGAGTGTGGCAGCGGCTGTGGAGGGCAAGCCTACCGGACACACTCCTCACAGGTAACGTGTTGTGAATAGATCATTTCATAGTTCCAAGGTCGCGTACTAGTACGATAATCTAAATCATGTGCTTAGTTGGTAGGCATAAAAGGGAGCAACTAAATTTGTGTCCCACAGAGAGGGCAAACAAATTGGTCTTTTGATATCTACTCCCTGCGTCCTAGAAAGAGTGTCATTCTTACTTCCTATCTTCTCGAGAAATCAAATATTTCAACTTCAACTAAATGTATATAAGAAACTACTAATATTTATGATGTATTACCATTAGATGTCTTATTAAATATATTTTCATAATAAACTTATTTGTAGATACAAATGTTACTAATATTATTTATAAACTAGGTAGCATGCCCGTGCATTATTACGGGATAACTAAATCTTTTGTTATAAAAACACACGGTTCGCACGATAAAATAACAATACTGTAAAATTAAATACCGACGTTAAAGTGACATTTAATTTAAAAAACAAAGTTCGTGAAATTAACACAGTCACAGCGAGCGCAGCGTCGCAGGCTCACAAACTCTATTGTATAGACTTTTTCATGATACGGCTAAGATAATATTTTATATCGGCAGGTAGAATTCTCCGATATCCATTTCTTTCATGCGCCAATAAATTCATGAATAAGTTTCGTTGCATCTCCATATAATCATGTACACAAGTTCGAGTATATATGTAAATATTAGTGCCAGTCATATGGATAATACTGCATACCTTAAAAATCTCTCACAAAATCTTAAAATAAAGTATGTTATACTCACCGTATAAATATATGTGACTTTAGGACTATTCCATACAAATATATATTGTAGAATAAGGTATCCACTTGAGTGCCCATTCTAAGATGTTGAATTAGGTGTTGTAATTCTTAATTTCAACATATTTTTCAGGTCAAGGCAACCAATGGTGACACTTTCCTTAGTGGTGCATAATTTTATGGTGTACCTCTTGACTACGTGAGTAAGGAAGTTAGCACTGCAAAGGCTCAGGAAAGCTATTGAGAAGGCCAAGGTTGAGTTTTCCTCTACTATGCATACTAAAACATATGTCTCTATTTATCATTGTCGATGCTTTTGATACAAAGCAATTCAACATTACCGTGATCAGATATAAGTTTGAGTCTCTTGTGAGCAATTTCATAGAGGAACTCACATCCTTTATGTGATCTGCCTTAAGGACATTGGCATCTCTACCTTACATCGTTCTCTTCAACAATCATTTGATATAATTTCTAGGGTTGAAGGAGTTGCCTGATCTTTGAAGGAAGCCTTGTACTGCCCTAATAATACGATTTATTTTCCATGAATACATGCAGGTACTATGATAACACTAACTACACCAAATGAAAGATTGGAGAGAATTTGCATAGCCTCCCGAAGGATTTATTTATTAAGTTCTTTGGACTCTATAGGTCGTTTTGAAATATCTGTTTGCATGTCTTACCTCGTATACTAATTCAAAATTTTGTAGTTTAATTAGAATATTTAGGTGATTGTATATATATAATATTCAATACAAGAATAATCTATGCATGTTATTCTTGAAAGATTTCTGCAGTGTAAAGACATCTTCATTTTTCGTGCATGCCCGTGCTAACGCTATGGTAAAAACAAAAGGACAATATACCAATTAAAAAAATAAAACAAAACTCATGCTCAAAGTCAAAGAGATAAATTATGGATGCTTGAATTTTATCATCCATTATCTACCGGCGTGCCTATAAAATAGACTGAATAAATAATTAAACATAGATAGAAAAATAAATTAATGAAAGTATCATTACAAGCCATCAATCATCTCATAGCTTCGGACAATATCACAAAGCTACTAAAAACTGTAATCGTGCCCTCACCTCAAACATTGTTCAGATAAATTGATTACAATGAAAATAGAAGCAAATGTTAATACACATGGAAATAAACGCACAAGTAGAGTAAATAATGCCATTTCTGGGGAAATTTTCCGAGGTAAACTTCAAACCATATCACAAGGAAAACTATCTTCTCAGAAAACCACAAAATCAAGTTTTATCCACCTTATAACACATGTTTTTAAATTTGCTTGGCAAAGAAAAGCATCAACTCTTCATTGAGGTTGATGGCTGTCAGGTTTACTATCTCCCGAGCACCATCCAGTTCCAGTGAACCTCTACATGTCTAAAGTTTTCAACACCATCAAAGCATCATCCCATGCTCGACCACCCCCTCGTAAACAAGCTCTGCTCGTTGATCATCCCCCCACACTATATGACCTCCCAGTCGCACGATCATAGGACCTCACTGCTTCGTGGAAGTTGTATGGGTGCAAAGAAACTACATGGTCATCCTCCAGCCCTGGGAGTAGCCTGTAATTCATAAACAATGGCATGTCAAATTTTTGAAACATGCCCTCATGATACTTGCAAAGTGTAGTTTTAACTCAAGTGCAAGCTACCAGACAACTAAGTTACTCGCTCCGTCTCAAAATAGATGACACTTAAGCTATGAATCTACAATCTAGACAATTGTCGTCTATTTTGGAACAGAGAGAGTACATCCTAATATAACTCACACACTTGCAGTTGAATGACCTGTCTTGTGGTCTTAAAAAAGAATGACCTAACACAAATATTCCTTGCTTGTGCCTTCCATTTGCAGTATGAAAGGCAATAGTTTCAGAGATCAAATACTAGTGAGTGGTCACCAGTGCCTTAGTACAGCGGCGGACCTAGAAAATATTTTAGGGGGGGGCTGAACAACACTGCTGTTCGATCTTAAGTCTCAGCCCCCTACACTATAGAACTTTGCCTAAAAATTTATGAGGGCTCCACAGGGGTTCCACTGCTCCGATTTGGGTAGGGGGGCTTGAGCCCCCCCCCCCCCCCCGCCCCACCGCTGTGTCCGCCCCTGCCTTAGTGATATTCGAGATGGCTGATACAGAGTAGTTAAAGAAAATGATGTACTCCCATTAAATAGTTGTAGACCATCAGCAATATAGGAATCATCAATTGTCAGGCTGTTTTTTTTAGTTAGCTGAATCACCATGTTAAATCTGGGTGACAAAATATTTGTGTTTGTCTGACTGCACCAATCGTTCTTTCCAAAATTATTGTTCTATTGGTTTGGTATCTGCTGCATCTAGAAAGGACACCGAATAAAGAATCAGATAGGCCATATCCGAACAAACTGAGTCCTTGCCATATCCAAATATGAGAATTCCAAATCCAGCTCAAATACATTTGTCATTTCCAACTCTTGAGAAAAAATAGTGGGTTTTGAAATACAAACCAGAAGGGCGGGCCTCATGCAAACGGTAGAGTCTTACCTCCTGTGACCGGAAGGTCTCGGGTTCGAGTCGCGGTCTCCTCGCATTGCATAGGCGAGGGTAAGGCTTGCCACTGGCACCCTTCCCCAGACCCCGCACAGAGCGAGAGCTCACTACACTGGGTACACCCTTTTTTTGAAATACAAACCAATAAAAAATGGCTTCAAATTTCAGTACAGTTACAATATAAACTACAAACCGCAATGTAAATCATTCAGATTTTTTATTCACATAGTAAGATACTTGTGCTAAACGAGCAGAACATAGAAGTCAAACAACTGATCACATCGGAAAATTACTGTTCACTAAAGCCATGGCTGAAAGTACTGTTCGCTGATTTGTAAACAGTGCGGCTCATAAGACAAGCGAACAGGGCCAGTCCAGCGTAGCAAATAAACAAAGCCTAAGTAAAACTTGAATGTAGCATGGCATTCTCCATATAAAAGCAGACCACCTTGTGTGAAGAATTACCTGCTTCTAGCACAATAGAATTAACATAATCTTCATCACTCTCGCTAAAGTTCCCAGCCATGTATCCATTGCCATCAGAAGACGAGCTGAAGCTCCAACATGGACCTATGTTCTTTGTAGATGGCTGTGATGGGAGAAATGAATCTTGAAATGTTCCTGTATTTTGAAATGGCACCAAACAATGCAGTCCCAAGCTACCCGGATTTGGTCACGGAGTTGTTGATCAGCACAGCAGCAGACAGTTCCGCTTGCATCGAAGGACGACATAAAACAGGTCCCCTCTATTGCCATCAATCTGCCTACATGGCAAAAATGAAACCAATAAATAAATATCTGTGCTCGGATAATGCCACGGAGAAATAATCAAGTGACCTATGGCAGCGGAAAAGTCAGAAAATGATTCTGCCCTACTCCTATGCTACAACTATCAGTTTTCAATTTCATGACACTGACATATGAACCTACAATTTAGATTTAGAAATATATAAGCTGGGTACGCTTGATCCATAATTAAGTGCCCAACCTTATTTTGTATCTCAACCCCAAAACATAGCGTCGGATGCGTAATTTTCATTAGTTAGTGATTCTCTGATTCGCATGGTCGAACATTCAAATACACTATTCTACAATTCCACCGGCACCAATGTAAAAAAGAACACACATAACTGACCAACCGATTGCACTGAACGCCCATGTGAAGACTGGCAAGGAAAATAGGCAAGTTGAGAGCAAAAACACATCACCTTGTCGCAACAATGTCCTCCTCAAGCGACCGCTCGTGAACCTTGCTGGTGGCCGGCCGACCAGCACCGGCTCATCTCATTGAAGAAGAGAAGGATGCAGGCACGCACGACCAAGGTGGGGGCGGGGGATTGGGAGGGGGCCGTCACTCCGCCGCAACGACAGCTGCTGGTCGCGCGCGGAGGCTCAGGCTCCGCGGCTTCCGCAACATCTCGATCAGCGATTCTGCCTGGGCAATCGGAAACGGAACCATAATTAGTCTGCGATTTGTATAGGGTTAAGCTGAGATGGGCGAATTGATTGGATGTTTTTGTTGAACGCGGGGAATGTGACACGGTGTGTACCTTGGTTTTGAGCCTGGTGCTGTGCGACGCACGCAGGATGCGCGGCGCAGCCTCAGCGTCGGCGAGGCGCGCGCGGAGGGAGGCGGCCTCGTCCCCGGCGACGGCGTGGACCTGGAGGCGACGCTCGGCATCCATCCAAGCGGCGCGGTGGCCCGCGAAGATCTCGTTGGCGCGGGCGTCCTGGATCGGCGTCGACGAGGCGCGCGTGGAGGGAGCCGGCCTCGTCACCGGTGTATCCCGTAGCAATTGCATCAACGCGCGGCCACAAAGAAAGTTGCGATCGGGCGCAGGAGGGATTCGATCGCACGGGATGGTGGATTTCTCGTTTCCTTCTAGGAGTGGCTTCTTTCCTTCTGGGAGGGATTCGATCGCACAGGACGGGAGGAGAGGTGAGGCGAAATTTTGTCGCATGAAGCGGTTGTCTCCTCTTTAGTCTTTTTAGCTGTGAGAGATGAAAGATTTAATTAGGTTTGACCAGCACAAATCCTATGACGATATTTTTCTTTGACCGAGGGAGTATTAGCCAAGACTATCGGAATAATGGCGTGAAAGAGATTAAAATCTTTGGACAACGTGAAAGAGATTAAAATCTTTGGACAATAATATTTACAGGATTTGAGTTTTTTTATAACAGATAAGGGAAGGAAGTTTTAGCCAAGGATATATATAGATAAATTTCCCCTATCCTAATAATCATTGATCAAATGGGTCCCACCGTGCCTGGGTTGGTTGCACGATGATCGTACTGTTGGAATAAAAGCAAGTGTAGACTGATCACCAACCCAGTGCCCAGTGGCCACTCTGAGTCAAGTCTTCGCTTGTACCCGAACCTATATGCATATGGTGGCTGCCAGGTGGGCCCTGGCTGTCGCCAGAACAAAGCAGAGTCACATATCATAGCAAAGATGTACAAAGGGACATGAACGGCAAAGGCAAAGAGGGGTCGAGCAAACGGTATTCCCCTCTGCCGTTCTTCCTCATCTACTACTACTCTCTTGCATTGTACCCAGATCCATTGGTTCTAGTGTCTTCTAGGACCTTCTACCTATGATCGATGCCCCTTGCTTGCTGCCTATCTTGAACTCTTTTCCTCTCAGGATGTATCAGGACAAGTAATCAGTGCTTGCTTTTGCTTGCTATTGCTGGTGGCTAACATTTTGACTAGACATTGAAGGTTCGTTTCTCCTCGCCTCTCCATTCTGCTTCCACTTCACTTCTGGTTTTCGTAACAGATAAATAATGGCTTGCTACCCATTTTTGCAGCAAGCAAACATGTGATGCTTATTCAGGCTCAGACAGAGAATTTCTCAAAAGCTGAATCTGCTGCTCTGTTCCAAGGGAAGAAACTGGTACTATTCTTACCTACACTGTTTTTCCATTTTAAGAAAAATAGCATGGATCTTTGGCAACTTACATGATTCTTCTCTTCCTCCTGACATCGGAATGACAGAGAGAGTGTTCACTGATTCATCCTTCTGCCTCTTCCTATTCATCTTCTTTCTCCAACAAGCGTGCATTCAACTACCGCAACTACTCCAAAAGTATCCACAGATCTCCAAGCCTTAAGGTATTAGCAGATCTGACCTCGAAGGACTAGCTCTACTTTCATTACATCTTGCAAATTTGTTACTACTTGCTGGCTTGCTGCTCTAAAAAAACATAGATTCAATGTACAAGAAACTGGTACCTATGAGTTACGGAGTATGACCGAACATTGACTTTTTCCAGCAAGCCTCAAAGTATTTCAAATGGTTTTAGCAGATTAGACTTCAAAAGGACTCTCTCTCTCTCTCTCTCTCTCTCTCTCTCTCTCTCTCTCTCTCTCTCTGCGAATAAAAAGGACTGGCTCTCTTCTGCTTTACATCTTGCAAAATAGTTACAATTTGTTATTCAGTACGAGATTTGTTTTATTCATGTAGATTTGATGCGCAAGTAATAGTATTGGTGCTAAAGAGTGAACTTTGACTTCCGCTAAAATATCCAGGTCGATCACATAAGAAGAGATGGCAGAGATTGCTGTTCTTCTTGTCCTGAAAAAGATTGCCATAGCTCTGGCAGGAGAGACCCTAAGTTTTGCTAAACCTTTGCTTGCTAAGAAATCTGAGTTGGTAGCAGCACTCCCAGATGACATGAAACTGATTAGTAATGAGCTTGAGCTTATTCGGGCATTTCTTAAGGAAATTGGCCGTAAGGGATGGAAAGGTGAAGTAATAGAAACATGGATAGGACAAGTCCGAAGACTGGCTTATGATATGGAAGACACTGTGGATCATTTTATTTATGTAGTTGGTAAACACAATCAGATAGGATGATGGTGGGATTACATGAAGAAAATAGCCGAGAAACCTCAACGTCTGTTTTCACTAGATGAAATTGCTAGTGAAATTAAGAGAATAAAGCAAGAGCTTAAACAACTATCTGAAAGTAGGGACCGCTGGACTAAACCCTTAGATGGTGGGACTGATATACCTGCAGGAAGCTATGAAACTGAAAAAGAAATATATCTTCCTGGACATGATTACTCAATCAGTGACGAGGAGCTTGCGGGAATTGATAAAAATAAGCAAACCTTGATTAGTTCATTATCAATTGAAGATCCATCACTTCGGATCATTGCTGTCTGGGGTATGGGTGGCATTGGAAAAAGCACTCTTGTCAACAATGTGTACAAAAATGAAGGGTCCAACTTTGATTGCCGTGCATGGGTTTCTATCTCTCAGTCATATAAACTAGAAGATGTATGGAAGAAAATGCTGACAGATCTCGTCGGGAAAGATAAGAAAGCATTTGATCCTGGAACAATGGATAGTGCAGAACTAAGAGTGCAATTGATAAAAACTCTAGATAAAAAATGGTACTTGACCATACTGGATGATGTCTGGACGGCTGATGTTCTTTTCAGAATTAAAGAGGTTCTTGTAGATAATGGCCTTGGAAGTAGAGTAATAATCACAACAAGAATTGAGGAGGTAGCTTCAATAGCTGAGGATAGTTGTAAGATTAAAGTAGAACCTCTTGGTGACCATGATTCCTGGCATGTATTTTGTAGGAAGGCATTTCCGAAAGTTGAAAATTATATCTGCCCTCCAGAGTTACTTCAGTGTGGTAAAAACATTGTGGAGAAATGTGATGGTTTGCCATTAGCCCTTGTGGCAATAGGAAGCATATTGTCGCTAAGACCGAAGAATGTTGATGAGTGGAAGCTATTTTATGATCAGCTTATTTGGGAGCTACACAGCAATGAGAACCTTAATCACGTGGAGAAAATCATAAATCTAAGCTATAAATACCTACCAGACTATTTGAAGAACTGCTTCCTGTATTGTGCTATGTTTCCAGAAGATTATCTGATACACAGAAAGAGATTGATTAGATTGTGGATAGCTGAAGGATTTATTGAACAAAAAGGGACATGCAGCTTAGAAGACATTGCTGAAAGTTATCTTAGAGAACTTGTACGACGGAGCATGCTTCACGTTGCGCAGAGAAACAGCTTTGGTAGGATTAAATGTATTCGTATGCATGATCTTGTGCCTGAACTAGCCATTTTCCAATCTAAAAGAGAGGGTTTCAGTACAACTTATGATGGAAATAATGAAGCAATGCTAGTGGGATCAGATTCTCGACGAGTGGCTGTGCTCCAATGCAGCAAGGGCATTCCATCAAACATTGATGCATCCAGGCTTCGCACCTTCATAACCTTTGACACCAGCAGGGCATCATCTTTGTGGTATTCTTCTATTTCCTCCAAACCGAAGTACCTCACAGTATTAGACTTATCAGGCTTGCCTATTGAGACCATTCCTAGTTCAATTGGGGAGCTATTCAACCTTAGGCTTTTGTGCCTCGATGACACCAAAGTGAAAGAACTCCCTAAATCTATTACAAAGCTTCAAAACTTACAAACATTGAGTATTGAGAATGCGCAGTTAGTGAAGTTCCCAGAAGGGTTTTCAAAACTGAAGAAATTGCGACATCTTCTGGTTTCACGGTTGCATGATGTAACTTTCAACAGTTTCAAACTTTGGGAAGCTATCGAACCATTTAAGGGCTTGTGGAGTTTGATCGAACTGCAAACTCTGTGGGCCATTAAAGCAAGTGAAGTATTTGTTGCAAAACTTGGAAATTTATCCCAGCTGAGAAGCCTTGCAATTTGTGATGTAAGGAGTAATTACTGTGCACAATTGTGTGGCTCTTTGTCAAAGATGCGCCAGCTGTCATCATTAATGATAGAAGCATGCAACGAAGATGAACTGCTACAGCTGGATGATTTGACATTTCCAAATCCCCTTCAAAACCTTATATTGGTTGGACGACTTTCAGAAGGAACTTTGACATCGCCCTTTTTCTTAAATCACGGAAATGGGCTTCTTAGGCTAATGCTACATTACAGTCAGCTTTCAGAAAGTTCAGTACCACACCTCTCTAAATTGTCAAACTTGACTAAGTTATCTCTTGTACGGGCATACACCGGCCAAGAATTATACTTCCAAGCAGACTGGTTCCTGAATTTAAAGGAACTTTACTTGAAGAATTTGCCCCATCTCAATCAAATAGGCATACAGAAGGGAGGTTTGGCCAGCCTTGAACGTCTAACAATGCATTGCCTCCCGGAACTACGAGAGGTTCCAGTTGGCGTCAGATATCTCGAGTCCCTAAATACAGTAACTTTTGTTGATATGCATCCTGATTTTGCAAGCAGCATTCAACCATACACATACGGGACAACGGCATAAGGCAAGTGAAAGCTTCTCAACCTACAGATTAAACTTTCTTCATGTCTTTTCTAAGGTTTGTAAGCTTTATTATTTGGCGTTAGATGGCTTTTAACACCACTTACTTGTTTTTTTTTTAATTTGGATGTTTTCTTGTGTAGAGCTACAAGTGTAAAGTCTCGTTGCAATTAATGAAGATTCCCCTCACTAAATACTCCCTCCAGTCACAAAAATATGTTTCCGATAAGATTTGGACAAACCTTAAAAACTACAAACATCGATAACTTTTAAGTCTTTTTGTTTGGCGACATGGATGATATATGTGCAGATTTGTAACTAATGGTGTATGCAACTGTGGTAACTAAAATGTGGCTTTGTTAGCATCTAGGTCTTCGTTAGAGATGCTTATATCTGCCTGCCGTAATGACCGGTTCGTGGAGTGGCCACTTAGGATATACTGTGCAACCACAAGACTATGGATCTGGTGTTAACTAATTACTTGAGTTTGTCTAATTTGATAGCAGCTTACAATACACTAGAGGGGGGTTCTAGGTTTTAAGAATGATGCTCAGCCTGCCTTTGGTTGACGTCTTGATGATTGTATGCCTACAGGGTACTCGCCCTTAGGAGGATGGTATCATTCACCTAGATTGAAGGCTGCATCTTATTAAACGTTTCCTAAAAAGTCTCGTAGTGAAACCCAGCCATCTTGGAAACCTTGAAAATGTGATATGGGAGTAATTAACCCTCATAAATAGGAATCACAACCTGTGGCTAACGTGCATAATACTTGACATGAAAAAGTCATGCCCGTAGGTGCAAGACAATGTAATAAAGAAAAAAAAAAGGCTTTGTATGCATAGTCATCTGAAGTACAATATCCAAGTCAAACTATCATTCTAATTCAGTATTATTAACACATAATTGCAGATCGACTCAGAAGGAGTAGAATATTCACTACCATTCACTAAAAAAATGGTTTTTGGCATTGCTGATTGGAAACATGATTGATAAAGTATAAGCAAATTGGTCACTAATCACTAGGCAAAAATGATAAATCAGCACCATATCAAAGCATTGACAATTGGTAACATGGATGATATATGATTTGTCGGTGGGTCTACGGTTACCTTATGGCCGCCGCCAATTGGCAGGAAGTAGGGTGGGTGCATTGGCGAACGGTTCATGATGGGTGTATTGAGCTTGGGCATTACTGTGGAGAGGAAATGCAGCACTAGAACTAGAAGCTGTTGCATTGACGTTGTTAGGGCATGGCATGTCATCCAGGTACCTAGGATCCAAACTTTGAGCAGAAAGCAGCACAGGCACTGGCACCAAGAAAGAGGAACAGCAGGCGCCAAGCAACATCAGGCCCGGTTAATAAGATGAAATAGCAGAACTCAACGTTGTTGCAATACAATGTTATGTATTTATCTGTAATAATGTTGTTTCGGTAATTATTCGGAACCATTTCGAACTGAGAATGTTTCAGTCTGTATACGAAGCATTTGGCAATAACATTTCAGAGTATGTATGTACTGAGCATTTCATAATATTTTCCAGTATTCCAGGACAACCTGATCTGACGACGTCGAGAACACAACTTATTTAGGGCGCTAACAACGCATGTAAAAATAATGGAATTGGAATCCATACCTTTAGCAGGCGTGACCAGGCCATTGGCCTCCGTCAGGAGGGCATCCAGCTCCACAAGTGGCGAGACGATTCCAGGACATGGAGCCGCAAAGCTCGCTGCCGATGGATCCGAAGGTGCCTACAAGTCGACAACCAACACGGACCACGCCGTGGACTCGAATCGATCCGCCGCGGGCGCCGACTCAGCCGGGGGCTTGAACAACTGCTGTAGCAATTCCGCCGCCGGCGTCTCCGCTGGGGCTGCATTGCTGCAAGACGCTGTTACAGAATTGAATGAGGAACTCGAGATCGCTAGTAATCGGTGGGATTGGATAGATAATCGGACAACGGCCGCGGCCGCGGCCGCAGCCGCCTCCGCCACCGCCGGTAAGGTGCGCGTTCGGTTGAGTTCAGGTTCGCGTATCCAGTAGTTCGAGTTCTTCTCTAGGCTCCCGGACCGCCCATTCGGACGGGTTAACGGGCCCCGCAGGGTCCCTTCTTTGTGATGTTGTATACTTGTAATCGTTCGTTTCAAATGTTTTATTTGCTGTTTCTTAAAAAATATTTTATCTGTGTTTTTGAGATGTATGTTGTAAGTATGCTTAGATGCATCATATATTTCATACATATGTTGTAAAAGTATGTTCCAAATATTTCAGCTGTTTCGGTCTTATGTTGCAATAAGTGTTTTCATGTTGCAAGTTGCAAGTGTTTTATCTAGATGTTTCATATGTTTCACACACATATTGCAAGTGTATGTTCCAAATGATTCATCTGTTTCAGACATATGTTGCATTCAAGTTTTTCATGTTGTAAGTGTTTCGTGTTTTGGAAGTACGTTTAGAGAGTGATGGGGCACGACCCGGGCGTCAGGGGAAGGGGCGCAGCGAGCCGAGGGCCGGCGGATGGGGTGTGCGGCGCGCCTGATGTCCTACGGACGGAGCGTGCTCGTCCTCGCTCATCCCAGCTCCTGGGTCTTACCTGCGCAGAGAGAGAGAGGAGGGGGTCAGGGGAAGGAGCGGTGGGTGCGGGGCGAGGCGAGACGAATGAGGGCGGGTACCGTGCATGACGGGATGAGGCAGACGAGGAAGGACTACAGCAATACAGTAAGAGTGTGCCGTGTTTCTGCTGGGCCATTCGGTACCGTTCGATAAAATCCTATCACATGGAACTTACGGGCGTCAGCAATTTCCATGTCAATATCCTTTTTGAAGAACCAAGAGAATCGGATACGTATATATATTCCTCACTTTAGTCTCTTAGCCTTTAAGCAATACAATATAAACATCATCAACGATTCCCCTCCTTTTGCTGCAAGTTGGGAGCTCGCTCGTTCACAATGCAAGGGGAAGAAATGGTGGGCCCCTCCAGCCGGCCGACCGACTTGCAAGTTGCGAACTTCCAAGCTACGTACACGCCAGGCCAGCCGCCCGGCCGGTTTCAGTTATTTCCTGTCATCCTGTAGTGAGGAAAATGAGTGTGATAAGCCTAGTTTCCCTGCGATTACACCAGAATCTAAAGGTTCTCATTTGACTCAACATGCAACTCGATCGCTTTCTGAAAGTAGGAGAGACTTATATTCTGGGAGAACCGTTCGCTTGAACTTAGAAGCATGACTTATCAGTCATAATACAGTGTTTTTCTCTCACAATAAAACAGCCACAACACGACTTATCAACTATGGTATAGTGTTTTTCTCTTACAAGAGGGTGATTATATTGGTCTGTGCATGGAGAGATGAAGTAGGAGTATATATACACGTACGTACATGGCACGGGAGGTCGGTGCTTGGCTGGTTTTGCTTGAAGGGTTAGTTTGGATGCTCATGATCTACGACAAAACATTTAGAGAAGGCTTTTCCTTATAAATCTTGCTTGCCTCTAATCCTTGTACGGGTTACATGCAAATAGTCTCTCTGGCTATCACCTCTATAATTCATCTCTTTATTCCCTCGACCTTCCAAACTAATCCAATCAGCTAACCAAGGCAAGATTTGCCTTCAATTGCCCATGACATACACATGTAACAGCCTTGCAAGGGTAATGTTGTTTTTGCCCCAAGGCCCTAGGGGCATATGCCCTCATGTGTACCTTTCTGCGTCCCACTTGCAAGGTGTAGTCATTTTTTACTCAATTTACAGTTTGCACATTTGACCAGACCTACATGTGCCTCACTTTTCACTTGCATCGTTACAAGATCTATAGCTTCAAAAATTAGAACATATGAACTTTTCATCCTGGATTTAATTAAAAAAACCTCATGTACAAATTCTGAATTTTTATAATACTATAGTTCATGTACTAAACATACATTTACGTCGTTGTTGAATCCTAGGGTTTAGATCAGAGAAACCCACAACTTCAACAGACCGATACATGCATTGGACAATTAAAATAAACTATATAAATCTTTGATTTACAATAATGATAATATATAAATGCATCGAGTGGACAATTCTTTCCTTAGCTAAGCTCTCCAACAAAACGAATGGAAGAGCTCATGTGTATGCTAACAAACCAAACAATTGAAGACGGAACTACAACACCATGGTAATTGAAGATAATTTATCCTGTAATAACTATTCATAACCTATACACATTGGCTTTCAGCCACTTTGTAGCTCCATCGGCGACCTGAAAGAATTCATCAGTCGTTATTAGGGCAAAACATAAACAAACACCAAACACAATGTTTGATGCCAAACTCATATCTATTCTATAACCCCCTTCCAAATTAGAGATCAAGTCATCATCTAATCACCAAGCTTCATCGGATCAAAAGTCAGATGGATCCAAATCTATGATCCCTCCTACCCCAAATAAGCAAAGTCCTCCCATGACCAATCTTCATTGATCTTCTTGTATCATGGTCATGGTATCAGTGGGGAGGAGGCGCTCCTAAACCTAAGGAGCCGTTTGGATCGAAGGAAAGTCAAGGGAATTTTGGAGGAAGCCAATTCCAGAGGAAAGGAAAGGAGACATGACATTTGGAACAAAGGAACGTTCCCTACCGTTCCTGAGGAAAGGAAACTGCATATGCACACAAAACGCAGGAACCAGAAAATCCACTCCGACCCAAGAGAATGGAGGGAACGCTGCGCTCGCTCTCTCAACTCTCCCACCACAGCCTTTCTTCCTCCCGCCGCTGCCTTTCTCCCTCCCGCCATGGCCTAATCCCTAGCCACACGAGAGCATGTGGACGCGCTCGCCGCCCTCCACCTCGGACAGATGACGAATCCGCGACTTCAAAGTGCATCCGGGGGACAAAAACTAACTCCACCCCTTCTGTCTACAGCACCAGGACAAGGTCTTGGCGTTCCCCAATCTGGAGGGGATGGCGAGATCTCACAAGAAAAAGGTAATCAATTTAAGAACTCAGTAACCCCTTGCTGGAATTTCTTTCGTGCTTTGTTATAGTTTGGTTGGGATCTTGTTCATAGGTGGAGTCCTAGATTAGATCTAAAAATACTAATTTATTTTATTTTCCCCCAATTCAAGATTGCATCTGCTAGTTTGGTAATTCCAATGCATGGTTAAACTCATGAAGTTTGTTTATCATACAAGACATTGCCTTTCCTCCTTTGCATTTTTTTAGTCCGTGGCATTCATCTTTCCCAATATTATTTTGAAACTGAAAATTTATTTTGAAACGAAAAATTTATGTATGATTTATTTTATTTTCCCCCAATTCAAGATTGCATCCGCTAGTTTGGTAATTCCAATGCATGGTTAAACTCGTGAAGTTTGTTTATCATACAAGACATTGCCTTTCCTCCTTTGCATTTTTTTTAGTCCGTGGCATTCATCTTTCCTAATATCATCTTCCCCAAGACACTGTAGTGGTCGTCTCCTTCTGGTACAACCTGCATGTTACTTTGATTGATATCTTCAGTGGCACCATGCGCCAATGACATATCTCCATTGTATAGCCATATAAAATTATGAGTTACACAACAAGCTACAGAGATATCAACTTGTGTGTCAATATCATATAATGATGCAGCCTTCAGTATGGGGTACTTCATCTTCAATATACCAATAATTCTCTCTATATGATTTCAGAGTTAAGCATGTTGTAGATTGAATAATTCCTTGTGATTTTGTGGTTTTTGTCCGGCCCTTCCCTGTTATTGTAGATAGTATGTAGTTCCACGATATGGAGCAAGGAATTCTGGTGTGTTAGCATAGTCTGCATCTACTAGATAGAATTTACCGGGAGGGACACTAAATCCATGGTTAAGTGCATCTTGGAGAACTCTTGCATCAGAAGCAGACCACCTCCCAACCAGCATGCACATGCACAAACTTTAGATCAAAGTCACATGTGACCATCATGTTTTATGATAGATCTTGTTTTCTAGTTCTATATGGCTCTTGTTGTCTGAGAGGAATAGTCATAGGAATGTGAGTGCCATCAATAGCACCAATACAATTTTGCATGTATTTGTATGTTGACTAATACTAAAACCATAAATAAAATTAATTTTGTCTTGATATACTAATAAAAAATACATTACTTGGAAGTATGATGCAAATTTAGGTTGTCTTAAGATCCGATGCTGGTGCAGAGAAGGTAGCCGTATGTAGTTGCATGTGAGTTGTGTAAGTGCGTTGAGCACTGATTTGAAGTGGCGGCTAATCGTTTCTCCGCTATGTTGAAATTGATCTTGCAATGTTCGATTGCGTACATTTTTTTGATATGGCATAAAGGAATATGCCTAACTGCTCTTCCACATATACATACCTTGAATCAACAAGAAGGTTATTTTCACGCAATCTTTGAACAAGAGCTTGAAAAATCTCTCTTTCCATATGGAACCACCTTCTGCATAGGGCCTCATGCCCTGTTAGAGTTTCATGGCTCCATTTCGGATATAATCATGTATTGCTTTCTTTTCGGATGATTGGGATGAGGCTCCTTCTTCTAGTGTTGGGTGGATGAGGAAAATGAATTCATCTTCATTTTGTGATCGTCGGCGATAGTTTGGATCCACAGAAAGAAAAGCACCTCCTATCACTACGAGGGATGAGAGATGTGCAGCTATGCAAGTGCAAAGAATGAACACGTACGTGTGCTTGTGTGTACTACTTGTCTTGCTAGTTTGGATGGGAGGTGCAACTCTCCAAGGTATGCAGCAGCATGCTTATATAGCGACGAGAACCAAGCAACGGCTAGAATGCATGAACAATATCAGACCAGGAAAGAAAGCAATGACTACTAGTGTATACCAACGGCTACTTTGTTCATTGAAAACTGTGAAGATTCAAATTTATTTCCTGCAATCCAAACGGTCCAAATTTTTCATTCATATGGTTTTCAACCCCCACTTTCCTCTATTCCTGCGTTTCTTATCATTCCTTTGTTTTACATTCCTTTATTTCAAACAGGCCCTAAAGAGGGCTGGGTATCAGTGGAAAAACTGCAGTCAAGCAGGTAGGGAATCTTGAGTTACGGTAGCAGAGGCGACCCGTAATTCCAAGCCATCGTTGTCCTTCAATTGAACTAGGTTAGGCATGCATGCATCCAAGGAAATGGAACATGTACTACGGTTACGCCAGAAAGCAGCTGAGAGCTGGGTATTGCGAGAAGAATCGGTGTGATATATCCCCAGCAAAGGCAAAGTAATTAATCTGGATGTTACTGCATATAACCGGAGTGAGTTGATGGAGACAATGTGCAAAAAACAAGCCAGGCCATGGCCGGATGTTAGTTTGATACGGTGATACCCTGCTTTTATATCATGTATGTCCCATTGTTTGATTTGGTAATTATTAACTTGTGTTGCATAACTCCTACTGTAGTTACCTACACCTGATACGCATGTCCGGCCCCTTCCAAGCAAACTATAGCAAGTCAGGAGATTTGTGACTCCCCTGACATTAGGGCCTAGGGATTTGTGACTGCCAAACTATAGCAAGACAGGAGATTTGTTAATCAGCAGCCTGTTCGGTTGGCTGGTTCGTATCGTTGTTGGTTCGTGAAGAAGTACTGTTGGTTGGTTTGTGGGAGAGAAAATACTGTTGTGGCTAGAAATTTACGATCGTTTACGATAAGCCACAGCCAAATGAACAGGATGCAGATCAAGCCAGCTTTTGAATGGTCTTAAGTTATTAAGTTAAGGTTTCAGCCTTTCAGAGTATTTGCGCGCGTCTCTCTGTCACCCCAGGCCCCACCCCACCCCACACTGCTACACACATAAGAAAACGGGAGGGGGGGGGGGGGGAGGAACTGTTGGTTTGATCTCCCAACCACAGTGGCCCAACGGCCACTTGGGCCTTGACCTCGCGCCCTGATCGGGGGCGCCCAGTCCATCTATGGCTGGCGGGCCCCCGTCACACTGCGCATTAAATAGAGGTGGGGTCGGCGACTCTCAGTACGAGGTTCGCCTGAGCCGTACGCCCCACCTAGAAACCCTACTCCGATCTAACAGAGGGGCGTAGCCAGTGACGGAAAGCACCGCCGCCGCCACTGCACTACGCCACCACGGTCTTCACTGCTACTCCGACCGTCGCTGCCGTGTGCAGATCTTCATCGACGAACCAGCGAAGGTAGGGAGCTCCTCCGACGGTCAGATGCTCCTACTCTCTCTGTCTCCTACTCCCGAAGGAAGCTCTAGGTGTATTTGATTCAACTGATAAAGAAATCACCCACTGGATCCACACCTAGATGATCCAAAGAAGCTAACAATGGTATCGGAGCCGGTTTACCTAGGCGTGGATCTTGTCAGGGGCGAGAAAACGATTAGAAAAGAAAAGATAGGTTAGATCCAGTTCGGATCGAAAGAAAAGAATTACAGAGGGTTCATCAAACCCTAAACCCTAATCGGGTGATAGAAAGGAAAAGAAAGAAGGGGATTCGGATTTGATTCGGATTACCCTAAAGAACCCTAACCCTAAAGAAATTGGACGGTCCGGGGGAAGTCTTACCAGGGCTTCCCCGCCGCTGTCACTACCGCCTCACGCAGGATGGAGCACCCACCACCGGCTTGCTGACGCGCGGGAAGAGAATAAAAGAACAGAAAAGATAAGAACGGTTTAGATCCGTTCGGATCTAGACAAAGAAAGAAGCTTTTCTGAACTCTAACCCTAACTGGGTTAGGGAAAGAAAGAAGAACAGTGAATCGAATCGGCCCAAACCCTAACTTGCCAAAACCCTAACCCTAATTCCAATCCCCGTCCCCAAATCGGATCAGATCCGAGTAGAAAAGAGAAATACAGAAGGGGAAAAGGGGAAGAGGGAAACCCAGAGGGCTTACCTCGCCGTCGTGCACGCCAGCGCGCGCCGGGGGGAAAAGAAAGGGCCGACCGGGGGCACTGCTCGCCGGGATCCGACCATAGGGGCGTCGCGGCCAGGCCGCTCGACGGCGGCGCGCTCACCCGCTGGGGAACGCGCACGCCGGCGAGGGGGCCGGCGACGGCGCCGGGGCTCGCTGCTCCATTGTTTCGCCCACTCACTCGCTCGGTGGCTGCTGCTGCGGCTGCGTCTCCGAGCTGCGCTGCGCGATGAGAGAGAAGGGGAGGGAGGAAATGAGGTTAGGGTTTTCACGGTGAGGCCACTCGTGCCGGTTTTGTTCGCGCGAAATGCAAGGACGACCGTCCGATCAAGATCCGACGGCGAGGAGATCGAATGGGCCGTTTCGTAGCCCAGGCGGGATTGAGCTTTCCCGGCCCAGGCCCAGGTTGCGGCCTGGGCGCGGGGAGGAAGGCGCGCGCGTAGTGGTGGGCCGTGCGCTGCTGCTGCTTGCGGGCCGCGCGGTGCTGTAACATATGGGCCGAGCGCGTGAGCCGCAAACGCCACGCGCTGCTGCTGCTGCTGGGCCGCACGCGCGGGCAGGCCTTCGGGCCGAGCAGGCTTCAGGCCGGCCGGATTACTGCTGTTGCAGGCCGGGCCAGAAGAATAGTAAATGATGTTTTGAAGTTTATTTATTTTCAGAAGCATATTTGAATGAATTTTGATCAATTTGAAGGTTTAAATTTCTGGTAAAATTGCACCAACGTGTTAGATTTTCCAGAGAGTAGAAAAGTACAGTAAAATGCTTCTGAAAAGTATATAAAGAAATTTTGTCAAGTTTCCACTGCAAAGTTAAAGATGTTGTCTTCTTATTAAATTCGAACCAACGGGAGAATTTAATTTGAAGAGCAGTTATAGTTATTCGGTAAATGATGAAAAGTTTATCCTCCAGTTAAAATTGGAACCAACTGAAAAAAATTTAATTGGAGGAATAGTTGGTTGATAGTTAAGATAAATTATAATATTGTTATTTTCTGACCAACGTTGATGATAACCATATTATAAGTTTATTTATGAGTTAAGTTTAAAGTTAAATTATGGTATTGTTATTTTTTGACCAACGTTGATGATAACAATATTATAATTCTATGAGTTTTATGTTTAAAGTTTAAATCTCTGATGAATTTTGCATCAAAGTGACCAATTTTTCAGAGAAAAGATAAAGATCAAGGAATGCTCTTAAACTAGAGAAATGTATTTTCATGTTTCCGCTGCAATGAAGTTGATTGTCTTCTAATTAAATTCGAATCAACGGGAGAATTTAATTTTGAGGAGCAGTACTATGTTTTTAAGATTATTGAATTTCTAAACATTAATTCCATTTCTGCCCAACGGTGATGTGGAATTAATGTAGAAGAATGGTGTTTTATTCTATTTCTGTCCAACGGTGATATAGAATAGAACATAAAGTTTTTTAAAGTTTAATGAGCATTATTGTTGAATATTTTTCAGACAAAAGACCTCCATGATTTCATTCTTGAAGGCAGAAAGAGAAATGAGCTGGGTACTTGTGACTCAGATGATGAAATGCCTAAGGACAAGTTATGTATGAAAGAATGCCATTGGTTAAGGGACTGTGTTCTCTTTAAAGAATGGCTTCAAAAGAAAAGAATTCTAGGATATTGATCCAAGAAAAGAGATAGATCAATGAGAGTCTTCATTGAGAAATGTCTTTTATGTACTCTCTGTGAAGAAGAACTTATTTTCAGTTTCACTTATGAGAGTTGTAAAAGTCATATACATGTTTAATTTGACTAACATTGGATTACACATGTGTGTTAAAGAATATTCAGATTTATTTCTGAATTTGATGATTGAACACGAGCCAATCCTAGCAATTATGTCTGTTCAAGAGAATTATCTCGCATGGCGGGAAAAGTTTGAGAAAATATCCGCATGGCGGGGTAAAGTTGGCATAGTACATATGTTAACCAATCCTGCATGGCGGGAGAGTTTGGCATAGTACTTATCCCGCATGGCGGGAGGAGGATGTGATGACTCATGTGCTCTAAAGAAATATCCCGCACATGGAGAGAAGTTTGTGATAGCTCTTATACTATCCTAGTATTGACCGTACACTCTGATTGTGTCATGGTCATTAAGTACTCAATGAGTTTAAGAACAAAAGAAAGTTGCATGTGAACAAAAAGATAAGAATGATATGCAAGTGTGACTTGCAGAAGTATTGATAATAATAGACTATGTTGAGTTTTGAAGTGTAATGAGGAAAATGTACTCCCATACGAATTTTGTTTGCATGATGTAATCATGTGGATGAAGTAAGTAATCAAAGTTTCCTCATTCACAAGAGTTCTGAATGTTTCAAAATTATGGTAGAAAAGTTCATACCACATTTCGAGGGGGAGAAATTAAGATTAATTAAGAAAGATACTTCCCCCATACTTCAGATAATGCAATCATACTATGCATTGAAGGTAAAAGTGATCTATAAAAGATGAATGTGATCGTTGAGGAATTAAGACGGTCATAATAATGATACCCCTAAAGTAAAGAAATAGCTAAATTCCTGGACCTTTTACAGTCCCTGTGGGGGTATTAACCCATATACCCTTACGGCTAGGCTTGGGCCGGCCCGGATCAGTGGGTTCGGTCCACCAAAAGACGACATGCGGCCTGGCCAACCCGTTCAGAGTCCCACGTAAGGAGTCAAGACAGATTTGGTGACCAAGCAAGATCCTGGTCGGTTAGAATAGGAATCCTTATCCGGCCACATATGGCAATTGTAACTGGCTAGGATTAGTTTCTAGATCTGTAACCCTGCCCTTCGGACTATATAAAGCGGGCAGGGGACCCCTCTAAAAAACATCTATCTCTCATTAACATATAGCAATACAAATCTGACGCAGGACGTAGGTATTACGCCTTCTTGGCGGCCGAACCTAGATAAAACCTCGTGTCTGTCTTGCGTCACCGTCTTGTTTGTGGCTTGCGCATCTGTCTGCCGACAATCTACTACCTTGGGCATACCCCTAGGTAGACTGCCGACCATATTTCGTCGACAGTGGCGCGCTAGGTAGGGGGTGTGTGTACTGCTCTCCAAGCAAACAAGATGGTCATCATCTCCGGCTCCATGGCTACGCTGAACGGCTTCACGTTCACCGTTGGCCAGATCACCTGGACCACCGGCTCCAATGACTTCATCGCCATGACCCCGGAGGAGGTGTGGATTCAGTCTGCGCCGACCACTGCTTCACCTGCATCGGCCATGGCTCCGACCACGGTGGATACGGCTCCGACCATGGTGGATACGGCTCCAACCACGGTGGATATGGCTCCGACCACAATGGATCTGGCTCCAAGCACGGTACATCTAGCTCCGACCACGCCTACATCACCTTCAGCCACACCGACAACTCATCATTCGCTTCCCCGCTACAAAGGGAAGTAGATCGACAACACCGACCTGCTCGACTACATCGATCGGGTCGGCACCAAACTCGCTGAAACCCTAGCTCTGGTAAGTACGATTC
This sequence comes from Miscanthus floridulus, assembly GCF_019320115.1. Taxonomy (NCBI): domain Eukaryota; kingdom Viridiplantae; phylum Streptophyta; class Magnoliopsida; order Poales; family Poaceae; genus Miscanthus; species Miscanthus floridulus. The sequence goes on from NC_089592.1 coordinate 9,974,659, forward strand.
AAAGTCAACCTAATGAGCAGGTAACCGCTTCCCACAACAGATCTATCCGATCGGCTCGGACCAGTCGTCCTGCATGACTTGGTACAGATCTCGTGGTCACATCTACTCCTGAAGGGCGCTCTGCTCGTCGCCGGCCAGCCTTCGCGATGGGTCTCCGGCTCTCCGAGTATGAAGCCTCGATGGAGAACCACTAGGTCCAGCCCTACGGCCTGTGAAACGCTGCCTCCAGCTACGCGTACAACCTACATCACCGCTTGGATCTGTGTTTTATGCACCGACCTCGGCTAAAGCCACGCAACTTCGTCAACATGATCTGGATTGAAGATTATCAAGAAGGATCCATCCACACAGTCCAAGAGGGCGACTCTAGCTCCTCGTCTGGCATCGCATCTAATGCATCTGTCCACACCAAGCTTTAGCATCACGAAGATGAAGGTGTCAAGTATGATCTGGATATCCCAGACCATGCCCCGGGGTTCTCACAATTCCCGTCTTTCCCACCAAGATGAGGGGATTTGATCCATGTTGTCAGCAATGACAAACCGCCAGCAGTTGGTGAAACAGAACAAGAAAGGACTACACGCGAAGCACGTAATATCGACCGGTTTAATCACCGACAAACCAAAGCCGAAGCAGACCAGGAGGCACGACGCATAAGGGTCCAGCCACGTGACCTCAACGATGCTTTCGGTAGGGTGGGGGACAAACAGGTCTTCAGGACTCCAAGTGCCAACGTAGCCGTCGCCATGGCGACAATGCAACGGCTACCCAACACCCCGAAAACCCAAGCGGTTCGTGATGAAATATAAGCCTATCTGACGGCTGCCATGGCCCAGACCGTAGAGATTGTAAACCAAGCGCGGGCTCCATCCGTCTCAGTCGAGTCAAGCCATAGCCGCCAGCACCCAAGTCGCTCACAGCCACTCAACCAACATGGCTCGCGCAACAATGACCCATCAGACAACCGTCAAGGCGGAAACGGTGGCCATGATGGTGGCCAGGATGACAACCACCATCGGGACGACAACCGCCGCGATGTCCGGGATGATAACCGCCGGGACAACCGCGACAATCGCCGCGATAACCACGGTCGCAGGGCTAATCCAGATGGCAATCGAGATCGCCGCGATGGCAATAACGATCTCCGCCATTACCTCGGTGGACGCGATCTGCGTGCTCGCATCAACTAGAGAGCCAACGATCGAGCATCCCATGAAAGTTATCGTCGTATGGAATATGACACCGCCCACGGCCCGCCGGGTTTGAAGCAGTTTACTCCACACCTTCGCCAAGTCATATGGCCCAAGAATTTCAAGCTCGAGAAACTTCAGAAGTATGACGGCAAGGAAAACCCCGAATTATGGGTCATGCTCTACGAAACTACATGCAGATCAGCCATGGCTGACGAGCACGTCATGTCTAACTACTTCCCAGTCGCTGTTGGCCATACAGGTCACCAATGGCCGGTCAGCTTGCCGGTGAACTACTTTGATTCTTGGCAGGAGCTCAAGCAAGCCTTCATCGACAACTTCATCGCTACCTGTGAACAACCGGGCAACAAGTATGATCTACAATGGATTCGAGATCGGAAAGATGAGCCACTGCGCGAGTACGTCCGGCGTTTCTCGGAGATGCGCATCAAGGTCCCATCAATCTCCGACAATGAGGCAATCGAGGCTTTCATCACTGGCCTCTGCTTCCACGACGCCCTAAGGGACAAGCTCCTCCGCAAGAGACCTGAATCGGTCACAGCACTCCTGGCCACCGCTAAGAAATATGCGGACGCCGACGATGCTAAGAAGATAATTATTGAAGAAGCAGCAAGGGTTCCACGCTCCGACCACCACCCACACCGCGACGACTACCACAGCAACCGTGGTCAAAACAACAATTTTGACCGCCGCAATCAGCGCAACGACTCTCGCGACCACCGTGACCAACGTAATCAGCGGCGCAGCCGCCATGACGATTACAGGAGCAAGTGTGCTCGGGAAGACGACGGCGAGGTCAATACCATTAAAAAGGGTGGCGGACGTCGTAATTACGAAGACGACTACGCCAAAGCATTGAAAGGGCCCTGCCAGCTCCATCCTAAGTCAAACCATACCATGGAGAATTGCAGCGTTCTCAAGTCTATCTACACGCGTCAATAGGCTCTGGATACATCCGATAAGCCTAACGACGTAGGAGAACAGCGCAACGAGGATAACGACGACGACGATGTAGACCCTCGTCACAAGTACATCAAGCCAACTGATCACGTGCACACCATCATCGGAGGCAAAGTGTCCATCGAGACCAAGCGAGAACGCAAGCTGCTCGCCCGTGCTTGCTTGAACATGGCCAACGCCGACAACTTCCTCGCCGATCCGCGGCTCTCTCCGTGGTCTCACCGCGAAATCTCCTTCAGCAGAAAGGACCAATGGGCCGCAATACCTGAGCCAGGATGTTTTCCCTTGGTCCTCGATCCTTGTATCAACAAGGTCTAGTTCGACAGAGTACTGATCGACGGTGGCAGCTCCATCGATATACTATTCAAGAACAGTCTGCCCGCCCTGAAGATAGCTCAGGCGGATCTCAAGCCGTACGAGGCACAGTTCTAGGGTGTTCTCCCTGGACAGAGCTCTACACCTCTCGGGCAGATCACGCTACCTATGCAGTTTGGGACCCCAGACCACTTCTGCACCGACTACGTCAACTTTGTGGTCACTGACTTCGACGGCACCTACCATGCTATTCTTGGTCGACCGTCGCTCACCAAGTTCATGGCCATACCTCATTACAGGTATTTGGTGCTCAAGATGCCTACCGAGAAAGGAGTTCTAACCCTCCGAGGCAACGTGTACGCAGCTTATACCTACGAGGACGATAGTTTCAAAATAGCAGAGGCTCACGACCTCTCTATTCGCATGGCCGAAACCATGCTCGATGCCAAGAAGACCTCGGCCAACCACCTGGAGATCCCAGAGCTCGAGGCTCCACGCAAAAACATCAAGTCCAAGGAGCACAAGGTGATCCAGCTGGTCGGCGGTGATCCCAGCAGAACGGCCGTTATCGGGGCCAACCAGGATCCCAAATAGGAAGACGCGCTCGTTAGGTTCCTGAGGAGCAACGTGGATGTGTTCGCATGGAAACCTGCTGACATGCCCGGTGTACCTCGAAACTTGATCGAGCACTCCTTGAATGTCAACGGCAAGGCCAAACCTATCAAGCAGAAGCTACGACGGTTCGCTCACGACAAAAAGGAGGCGATTAGGGTAGAAGTTACACGGCTTTTGGCAGCCAGATTTATCAAAGAAGTGTATCATCCAGAGTGGTTAGCCAACCTGGTTCTTGTACGCAAAAAGAATAATGAATGGAGAATGTGCGTTGATTACACTGATCTCAACAAACACTGCCCTAAGGACCCCTTCGGCTTACCTCGCATAGACGAGGTCGTAGATTCAACCGCCGGTTGCGAGCTCCTTTCCTTTCTCGATTGCTACTCTGGTTATCACCAGATCGCTCTCAAAAAGGATGACCAGATCAAGACATCTTTTATCATGCCTTTCAGCGCCTACTGCTACACGACCATGTCGTTTGGGCTTAAGAACGCCGAGGCTACCTACCAACGCGCTATACAAGCTTGCCTCAAAGACGAGATAAAAGACGACCTCGTCGAGGCTTATGTTGATGATATAGTTGTCAAAACCAAGGAAGCACATACCCTTGTTGACAACCTGGAACGCACCTTTGCAGCCCTTAACACATTCCAGTGGAAATTAAACCCAAAGAAGTGCATCTTTGGTGTTCCTTCTGGCATACTACTTGGCAACGTCGTCAGTCATGACGGCATACGCCCTAACCCGGAGAAAGTCAAAGCTGTCTTGGACATGAAGCCGCCCAAAAAGATGAAGGATGTTCAGAAGCTTACCGGATGCATGGCCGCCCTCAGCCATTTCATATCAAGATTAGGCAAAAAAGGATTACCGTTCTTCAAACTACTCAAAGCATCCGAAAAGTTTGAGTGGTCGGAGGAAGCAGACGTTGCCTTTACACAGCTAAAACAATACCTTACGTCACCTCCGGTCCTCACTGCTCTAAGAGAAGACGAAACACTCCTGCTTTACATTGCGGCTACTAATCGAGTAGTCTCCACGGCCATGGTGGTCGAGCGCGACGAGCCCAGCCATGTCTACAAGGTACAACGACCAATCTATTTCATCAGTGAGGTACTCAATAAGTCCAAGACCAGGTATCCACAGATTCAGAAGTTGATCTACGCCATACTGATAACATCCCAAAAGTTGAAACATTACTTCGACGGATATCGTGTGGTGGTCATGACTGAGTACCCGCTACGAGACATCATTAGCAACAAGGATGCGAACGGGCACATCATCAAATGGGCAATGGAGCTATGCCCCTTCTCCTTGGAATTTGCAAGCCGTACTACAATCAAGTCTTAGGCACTCATCGATTTCATCGTCGAGTGGACAGACTTAAGCACGCCTGCCTCTCCGGGATTCGACGAGTATTGGACGATGTACTTCGATGGCTCTCTTAACATTGACGGTGCGGGAGTAGGAGTCCTTTTTGTGTCATCATCCAAGGAGCAGCTCCGCTACGTCCTCAGGATTTATTTCCCAGCATCTAATAATGCCGCCGAGTACGAAGCATGCCTACATGGTTTGCGCATTGCGGTTGAGCTTGGCATTAAATGTCTCTATGTCTATGGAGACTCTGCTCTGGTCATCAACCAACTCAACAAGGACTGGGACACGACCAGCAAAAAGATGGATGCATACTGCAAATCGATCAAAAAGCTAGAAGGCAGGTTCTATGGCATTGAGTACATACACGTGGTCCGGGACAATAATCAAGCAGCGGATGCACTGTCAAAGTTAGGATCATCCCGAGCAAAAATCCCACATGGCGTATTCGTCCAAGACCTGCTCGCGCCTTCGATCGAAGAGGAAGATTCCACGACAGACAAGCCTCCGGATCAGCAATTGGTGGCTATGGTTCCGACGTCAAGCACCGCCGAGCCGCCTCCGACCACTCATGAGCCCAACTAGAGAATACCTTTCATCAAGTACCTAACAGATGGTAGCGGTTACACTGATCGGATAGAAAACGAGCGCCTGATGCGTCGCAGTAAGCAGTACCTGCTCGTCGATGGCAAGCTATGGCATAAGAACGCAAAGGAGTAAATCTTGATGAAGTGTATAACCTAGGAGGATGGTGAACATCTCCTGGACCAAATCCACTCTGGCTCCTGCGGCAACCACGCGGCCTCAAGAACGCTGGTCGGTAAGGCTTTCCAAGTAGGGTTCTATTGGCCGTTAGCAGTAGCCGACGCAGAGAAGCTAGTCCGCCACTGTGAGGGTTGTCAGTTCTTCACCAAGAGAATCCATGTACCAGCACATGAGATCCAAACAATACCAGCTTCCTGGCCTTTCGCATGCTGGGGACTGGATATGATCGGGTCCTTCAAACCGGCTCCAGGGAAATTTACATGCATCTTTGTGCTGATCGACAAATTTTCTAAGTGGATAGAATACATGCCTTTGGTAGGCATCCTCAGAGAAGGCTGTCACGTTCCTCGACTAGGTCATCCATCGTTTCGGCATACCCAACAGCATCATCACTGATCTGGGAACTCAGTTCACTGGGAACGCTTTTTGGGACTTCTGCGATGAAAGGAGCATAGTAGTAAAATACGTCTCGGTGGCACACCCTAGAGCTAATGGACAAGTCGAGCGGGCAAATGGCATGATCTTGGACGCGTTGAAGAAAAGGATGTATAGAGAAAATGACAAAGCTCTCGGAAGATGGCTCAAAGAGTTACCAGCCATGGTCTGGGGCCTCAGAACTCAGCCCAGTCGTAACACCGGCGTCTCGCCATACTTTATGGTTTACGACGCTGAGGCAGTCCTCCCTGCAGATATAGCTTTCCGATCAGCACGGGTAGAGAACTTCGACGAAGGCAAGGCCAATGAAGTATGGGAGCTAGAAGTGAATAGCGCAGAAGAGAAGCGGCTCGATTCTTGCATACGTATAGCCAAATACCTTGCTGTTTTGCGCAGGTACTACAACAAGAACATTAAAGAGCGGTTCTTTGTGGTCGGGGACCTGGTCCTGAAGTGGAAGACGAACCAGGCTGGTGTCCATAAACTCGCAACCCCATGGGAGGGGCCCTTCATGATCAAGGAAGTCACACGCCCAACGTCTTACAGGTTAGCTCACCTGGACGGTACGGACGTACCAAACTCGTGGCACATCAACAAGCTTAGATGTTTATATGCTTAACTACTAAGATATGTATTCCTCTTGTACTTTCGATTTACTTCAATAAAGCTATTATGATTTCTCCGACCACTCTAATATGTCACTTCGAATTTTATGGTTATTCTAACTTAGCCAGTAAAAGCCGACCACCACTCCTTCTACAGTTTTCGAAGCAGGCCCTGTCTCTGGTTCCTCCCAACACGTGCATGGGATCCGCTCTCTACGTAACGGGTGATCGGCAGGTCCCCCTTGTTTTGACTTGTCCGTGTCTACGTGTGCACAGGTCACGCACCTCACACTCCGACCACATGGCAAACTAGGGCCGCACAAACTTTTCGGGATGATGTGTCGAGCAAAATGGTACAACTAAACAGAACGTTAACATGTTCTCACTTAGTTACACCAACATAAGTTTCAAGCTTAAACACGTTTTATACAAAGCAAACAAGCTTATAAGGATATACAGTTATGTTATTACAAGCTTGCCCTGAAGAGGTCCAAGTTTACAATAACACAACTATGTCCTCCTTCTACAGCTCTAAGCCTATTACATTGGCTGGTCGGAGCACGTGGCACCTACTGCTCGCCGCTTCCAATATCCTACTCGAGTCTCGGGGACTCTTGTGCTAATCGAGCTGAAGGGGATGGCCCCGCCGATGCCTGGCTAGTCGAGACCGCAGGCTTCGTCGGTTGGCTTGCAACTGATGGTGTTTCTAGCTGACTTGTCGATGGCGTACCCTATACAGGTGCTGTCCCACCTCCACATAGGTTAATGTCGCCAATTATCTTTGACGACAGGTCTAGCTGGGCCATCCGAAGCTCCTCCGCCTTGTCTGGGTCTACCTCCTTTGGGTATCCAGCCTTCAGACGCTTGAGATCGACTAGGGGGTAGTGGGCACGCACCATGCTTAGCACATGAGCACCCGTGTACTCACCTGCCTCCTTCACAAACTCTTGGAACCATCCCCATGCTTTCCTACATCTCTCGACCAGTCCGAGCTGGGGCGTCCTTGGCTCTTCCTCTGTGAGCGTCGGGTCGATAAGATTAAGGACAGGTAAAATGCCAGTTGCCACTTCCTGGCACCGGTTCTTCCATGTGTCCCGATCCTCGGTGGCCTCGAGGCATTGTGCTTTCTAGCTGTCACGCTCTTTCATCACGGCTTCTAGATGCCTCTTGGCATTGACTTTTAAAACTGCAAACCGTACAAGACATCAAATGTAACAGCAAGACAAGATAAGGCGGGCAATAGAATGAGAAAGGTGATCTGGAATACTTACTTTTCAGTTCCTCCTTCATTTTGGTGGTGCGGTCCTGGAGTTGGGACTAGTTGCACGCTAGTTTCTCGTTGTCCTCCTTCAGGCGACCACACTCTGCGGTCACACGGCTATTCTCCTCTTGGAGACGGGTTACTTCAGCTTCTAAGCCTGCATTACAGCTGTCACTACCAACAACGCAACAACACGTGTCATACACCTGCTGTGATAAAATGACAACTTACTTGATTTTTCCTGCTCTTTGTTATTGAGCTGGTCGACCAGGTTCTGGTTCTGTGCCTCTCGCTCTGTCCTCTCCTGGTCGGCGGCTTCAAGTTGGCGGCGCAAGCATTCCACCTCGGCCGCCAGTTCTCTATTGTTCACCGTAATTCCCTCAATCTGGTCGAAGCACCTCTTTCGGTACTTTGCGGTCTTCATCAAGTCCTGCATATAAACATGCTAAGTCAGACAGTTTGACTACATAGCAGGGTCAAGTGGTCAAGCCAAACATACCTGGACTTCTGTCACAAGACGCTTTGCCGCTTGTTCAACCTTTAGGGTCTCTTCGACTTCTGGGATTTCTTCATGCATGACCCACTCGTCGTTCCGCCAGTGCGACACATATACATGTTGTCGCTTGTCTTGGGGTCGGCCTAGGATCTCTTCTACTTCGTCCTCTTCGGCCTCTTGTTCAGTGGGCGACGCTGGTCTGGAGTCTGTAGTCTCCGCGACCACTATGGCTTTACCACGAGCCATAGCATCGGCAAGCGTGTTCTGTGCCAACTCCGGTTGCTGCTCCTTGGCTTGGTCTGGCTCCCTTGGCGCCAAGGTATCCGCCTCAGCAGGGTTACTGCTCGGAGCACTTGTACTTTGCTTGGCTGTCTTCTCGACTAGTTGCTCGGGGACTATCGTCTGGCCGCTCGTTTGCTGAGGTTCCGGTGGAATTTCTTCTACAGGTTCCTCCATAGCCGGCTGCTGAGTAGTTCTTTCCACCAGTACTGGCGAAGCCGTGCCACACCCGGCTAGCTAGTCGGGATTTTTGGTGGACGCCAACCTAATATACCAGAGAAAAGTTCAGAAGACAATAGTATTAAATACAAATTATAAGCTTACATCAAAGTTATAGATACTTATAGCTTGGAAGCACGGAATGATGTGGCGAAGGAGCGTCTCTTCGACCGCGCCTACTCCACGTGCTCGGCGGGTTCCACCGGGTCTTTTTCCACGACCGGTACTGGCGCCGGGGTTTGGTGCTCGACACTTCCCCCGCTTGTCCTCTGTGTTGTAGTGGTCGGTGATGCGATCACTGCTAGCATAGAGGAGCCACCCTACTCTGTCGGCCCCATTTGTCTTCTCCTCTTTCGGGGGATGAGTCGGAAGATGTCCGCATCCTCTGTTTCGTCGTCTGAAAGGGGGAAGATGGCCTAACGACGTTTGTTGACCGCTGGCCGCTTGCCAGCAGCCCTGGCCGTTGCCTCCTCCCCAACCTCGAGTACCGCCCAGTGGACGTCTTCGGTCCTGGCACTGGTCTGGGTGGTTAGGCCGGCAACTTGCGGCCAATCCACACTAGGGGGTGGAGACACGAACACTGCTGCCCGGTCACAACCATTACTCTGGGAAACATACAGGCGACAACATAGTCAAATTTTGTTACAACATAACTCTACAGGTACAAGGAAGTATCATTTACCTTTAGGGGAGGTCGGGCCAGCTTGAAGGCATGCTCGATGTCGCTCAACCTGACATAGTTGGGATCAGCTAAGTTGAATAGCTCCCCAATCCTGGCCTTGACTTCGATCTTGTCAAGCGGCTCCTTCCTGGTCCTCGTTGGATCTGCGCTCCCCTGGTATTCATACCCAGGGTGTACCCTCTTCTGGTAGGGCTAGATCCTTCGGTTGATGAAGTTTCCGACCACGCTTGGACCATCCAGCTTCCCCCACGGGATCATCCCGAGCAGTTCAACGATCTGTTCCAAGTGCTTGGGCTTCTCCGACCAGCTGTTCTTCTTCTCCGGAATCAACCCCACGTCACATAGGGTGATCGTGTTTGGCTCTTCGTGGATGTAGAATCACTTCTTGTACCATTCATCCAGTGAGGTGTTCTAGGGGCAGTGCAAGTACTGGGCCTTCATACCGTCACGCAGATTGAGGTATACGCCTCTAGCTATCTTTGAGCCGCCGCTCCCTTTCTTCCGTAGACAGAACAGATGGCGAAAGAGGTCAAAATGGGGCTGGAAGCCACCATAAGCTTCACAAAGATGGATGAAGGTGGAGACAAGAAGAATCGAGTTGGGATGTAGATTGCAAATCCTAATCTCGTAATACAAGCAGAGCCCCTGAAGGAAAGGGTGCACTGGAACCCCAAAACCCCGCTTGAAGAAATCCTCGAAAACCACCATCTCACCTGGTTGTGGATCGGGGAAGCTTTCTCCTTTCGGCGCACGCCATCCCGCGAGTGCCTTGTTGTGGAGCACTCCCATGGTGACGAGGTCTTCGATGGTCTGCTCATTGCTCCTTGACTTCCACCACTCCTTCGCCATGACTCCGCCTTTCTTCTGGGCATCTCTCTTTGCCATTAATCTGCCCTTGCTAAAGGGGTGGATGCGGTGGAGGGAGGATTGGTGATGATTTTCGGAGGAATAGGGTTTGGCAAAAGGAAGAAGAAGGTTGCGGCGGTGAATGACAATGGGGATTGGTAAAAAGTAACTTACCAGTTCTATACTATAAATAACCAAGAGCTCCATCGTTTCGTTCGCCAGAGAATCTTGGGAGACGTGCGCACGCGCCGTAGACGGTTGTTTTCACAACCTCGAGATCTACGCCAATAAACGCGCCCCTTCGTTACCAGTGTACGCGCCTCTTTGTTGGTAGTGTGAGAGGGCCCACACTAACGCACCTCCATACAGGTGCCAAGCGACTGTTTGGAAGAAAGAGCAAGAAGACAGAGTGATGTGCTATACCTGTCTGCTTTTTTGACCAGACGTGTCAGATTGGACAAGACAGAGTAAAGAGATAAATAAATACACCAAATAATAATACAAGCGGCGTTCGTTTTTTCGCTGCATGTCTTGTGCTCAAGGATGGACCAGACCACTGCCGTGATCGAAGACTGCCCAGACCACTACAATGCTCGGGGACTGCCCAGACCACTGCCGTGCTCGGGGACTGCCCAGACCACTTCCGTGCTCGGGGACTGCCCAGACTACTGCCGTGCTCGGGGAATGCTCCGACCACTGTCGTGCTCGGGGACTGTTCTGACTACTAATGTGCTCGGGGACTGTCCCGACCACTGCTCGGAGATCGCTCTTCTCGGCTACATGTGATTTGTACTCACATACAGTTGAGAGACATTTATTTAGACCTTGCTACAAGGCTCATACTTCGCCTTCCAGCAAGCTCGGGGACTACATCGGTACGATGCACCTGCCGGTGCATCTCATATCGCCTGCGTGACGATTGGATTCTTAACTTCAGTGGAAATTTTTTTTTAGACCCTGGCACCACGTGCCTGCGTCACCTACTACCAGGCTTGGGGACTAAGTGGGCACACTTCACCTTATGATGAATGTATTTATTTAATCAACCCCTATGCTTTGACTGATTGTAAGGATTACTATCGTGCTCGGGGACTGTCCCGACCACTGCTCGGAGAATCGTTCTCCTCGGCTATATGCGATTTGTACTCACATACAGTTGAGAGACATTTATTTAGACCGCAAGCTCGGGGACTACATCGGTACGATGCACCTGCCGGTGCATCTCGTATTGCCTGTACGGCAATTGGGTTCTCAACTTAACTGGGATTTCTTTTTAGACCCTGGCACCACGTGCCTATGTCACCTACTACTAGGCTCGGGGACTAAGTGGGCACACTTCACCTTGCGGTGAATGTGTTTGTTTTTCGACCCCTACGCCTCTGATGTTCAAGGACGCTACACTTCAAGACCATTTACATTTCTTTTCAGAAATACAAGTGGGCACACTTCCTAGGATGGAAATCTTTTTCTTTTTTCTTAAGAGCAGCATACATTCTTCGGACAACCTATTTCTCCGGCGATGACGGTGGTCAGAGATGTCAAGGACTCGAGCCTTACTTGTCGGAGAAGGTTAAAATGGCGTGTCGCAGCATAATACATGGTGCTCGGGGACTAGCTGTGGGGGTATTAACCCCTATACCCTTACGGCTAGGCTTGGGCCGGCCCGGATCAGTGGGTTCGGTCCACCAAAAGACGATGAGTGGCCCGGCCAACCCGTTCAGAGTCTCGCGTAAGGAGTCAAGATAGATTTGGTGACCAAGCAAGATCCTGGTCGGTTAGAATAGGAATCCTTATCCGGCCACATATGGCAATTATAACTGGCTAGGATTAGTTTCCAGATCTGTAACCCTGCCCTCCGGACTATATAAAGTGGGCAGGGGACCCCTCTAAAAAACATCTCTCTCTCATTAACATATAGCAATACAAATCTGACACAGGACGTAGGTATTACGCCTTCTTGGCGGCCGAATCTAGATAAAACCTCGTGTCTGTCTTGCGTCACCGTCTTGTTTGTGGCTTGCGCATCTATCTGCCGACAATCTACTACCTTGGGCATACCCCTAGGTAGACTGCCGACCATATTTCGTCGACAGTCCCGATAGGAAGATAGCATAGTCGGCTAGTATTCATACTGAACGAGTTCAGAGTTATCAAGGCGGTGCTAAATGCGCCGTATGAGTTTTTAGCAGATTAAACCCAAAATAAGAAATTTGTAGATACACCATCTTTACAGAAGATGGAGTAATCTGGAGGAGCATGGTATGTAGATACCTAAGGCTTGAATAGAAGTGGGGTTACATATCCACTACAGTGTTTATTAGAGCAACAAATTGCTTTATACATGCTGATGTTGTATGACATATACAACACCAGATGTTAGCTCTTAAAGAGGATGAATAAGTAAACAAGGATCTTGTGATACAGGAGGCTATAGAACAATTGCCTTTTGGCAATGAAGAGTAACAATAGCCCCATATGAAAGAAGTGCCATGAGGCCCTAGAAGGTCTCAAAGAATAAGAAAATCAGATATTACTGGTGACTAAGAAGTAAAAGTTAAGAAAGAAATTCAAATAGAGAGTGATTCCACCTCATTTGAAAAAGCCATGATAGGCGTTCACTCGTCTAAATGGCAAGAAGCAAAGGAACATGAAATGAAATCGATAAAAACCAACGATGTTTGGGACTTAGAAGAAATTCCTAATGGAGCCAAAACAGTATGCTATAATGGGTCTATAAGACAAATGTGACTCCAAAGGAAATATAGAAAGATATCCAAAGGGAATATGGAAAGCTATAAAGCGCCACTTGTGGTGAAATGATTTACATAAAGAGAAGGAATAGATTATAATGAGCATGCAAGGATTCTTTTAGAATCATAATAGTATTAGTGGCACATTACGATTTACAGTTACATCAGAAGGATGTAAAGACACATTCCTCAACGGGGATTTGTATGGAAAAGTTTACATGGCATAACTCAAAAGGTTTTGTCATGGAAGGAAAAGAACGTAAAGGGATGTTGTCTAAAGAAATCCATTTATGAATTAAAGCAAGCTTCAAGACAGTGGTTCTTGAAGTTTGATAGTGCAATAAGAAAGTTTGGGTTTTAAAGAGAATGTAGATGACAATTGTATTTATGCAAAGTTTAAACATGGGAAATTTATTTTTCTAATCCTGTATGTGGGTAGCACCTTACTCGCTAGTAGTGGTGTTAATCTACTGTTGGAGAAGAAGCAGTTCTTGTCCTCAAGTTTCAATGAGAATGGTCTTGGTAAAGCATCATTCGTTATAGGAATTGGAACTTACCAAGATAAAAGGAGAAGGGGTATTAGAACTATCTCAAGTGTATACTTAGAGAAGATTCTAAAGAAATAAAGTATATATGTGAATAAACCTGCGCCTGTTCCTATAGTCAAGGGTAATAGTTTTCGGAACTTTCAGTGTTCCAAGAATAAATGTGAGATCGATCAAATGGACGTCCTATATGCTTCAGCTGTTGGAAGCTTACTGAATGCTTATAAGCAAGATCTTACCCTTACACAGTTTATGTATCCGGGATGTTTTTGGCAGAAGTCCAGTCCAGATGTAGATCACTGGAATGGAGTTGAGAATGTTTTGCAATTGTGCAAAGATTTATAGGCCTCATGGTGAGTAAGAAAGAATAAAGTACTCTCAAATAGTTGTGGGTATAAAAGTTAAATTTTGGCGAGATGTTTAGTGAAACCCACATAGTAGCTAACACTCGCAGTTGGAGTTTTATTGTGGAAAAGCTCCAAAGAAACAGTTATGGTGTCATCAAAGATGCATAACCATGGTATAGCTTGTTATGAGGCTTAAGGACAGGCGAAGTGGTTAAAAGAACTTACACCCGGAATTGATAATGGTATACAACAGCAATAACCATTTAAGTAGTTCGCTCCTATAACAACGGGTCAAGTATGCTGCCAAACACATTGACGTTAAAGTTGTACGTTGTGAAGGAGAAAGTCCGGAATCATACTAAAAGTATTGAACATATAAGTAACAAGCAAGTGATTGCGGATCCGCGTACAAAAGGCTTACCACCCAGTGTGTTTGGAGAACACACAGTCGACATGGGTTTATGGTATAGCCTATGATTTCCGGACAACAAAGGGCCCAAAGTTAAAGAATCTGTTTCAGAACAGAGATGTGTATTGTAGCTGTTAAGTCTATCGGCGATTGACCGTGACGATGAAGCATGCTCTGTGCACTAATCTGTGATGGAACAAATAAAAGTGAAAATGATTAAAGTCAAAGTTTAAAGTTAAAGTATGAGTTGAGATCAAGGGGGAGAATGTTGGTTTGATCTCCCAACCATAGTGGCCCAACGACCACTTGGGCCTTGACCTCGCGCCCTGATCAGGGGCGCCCAGTCCATCTATGGCTGGCGGGCCCCCGTCACACTGCGCATTAAATAGAGGTGGGGTCGGCGGCTCTCAGTACGAGGTTCGCCTGAGCCGTACGCTCCACCTAGAAACCCTACTCCGATCTAACAGAGGGGTGCAGCCAGTGGCGGGAAGCACCGCCAATCGTGCCCACATTGATGTCATCATCACAATCACAACCCCACTCAGGTAAGAAAAGAAGCATCCAGCTGCAAGCAAGCAGAGCAAAAAAGAAAGGCAGCGATGGGAAGGAAGAAGATGCTGGTGCCTGGTGGCATCCATCCATTCCAGCTGCCGCTGCCGGTGTACGTACCCAATGGCTAACGCAACTAGTGGTAAATGAAATAGGCACTGCATGCCAACCAGAAGCAGGAGGAGGTAGCGTGAGTCTTACCCGCCCAACCACCGAAAGCGCTCCCCACTCCGTTCTTCTCACGCCCAACCCCGCCTACAAGTCTATCACTCATACTGAGCTCCGCTTCCTCCAACAGACAAAGCTAAGCAACCCTCTCCCTTCCCTTCCCTCCCCTCCTGCACACACGCTCCCACACTCTCCCGGTCGGTCGCGGATCACGGTTTCGGGCATCGGATCATCAGGCCATGTCTTGCTTCGGCGCCGCCATGCCAACGACGACGGGCGGCACCTACCACTACTCGTCCTCGTCGTCGGGGCGGCCGGGCGGCGGCAGGAGGCCGTGGCGCGCCAAGTGCGTCGGCATCGCGGCGGCCGTTGGGTCCAGGCTCCGGAGGTCGGTCATCGGGGGCGTCGACGTTTGCCGACGTCGGCGCACGGCGTCCTCCGTGCACTACTCGCAGAGCGGGTGGTGCCACCACCACCACCAACGGAGCTTCGCGCCGGTCTACGTCGACGACCTCTACAGCCACCACCAGCTGCAGCTGCCAGCGGCCAAGGCCCTCCGCGGCGTCGTGCAGCAGGATGAGCCGAGCACCAGCGCCCGGGACAAGCTGGCGATGCCGGCGGCTGCAGCACCCGCGCACGCCGCCGCTGCCAGTGCCGCGGGCAGCAAGGCCACCACTGCCAGCGCTGGCAAGCAGCAGCAGGCGCGCGCCATGGCGGCGGGCGTCGGCGCGATGAGGAACGTGCTGCTGCGGAGCCCTGGAAGAGTCGGCGGCGGAGGCGTGCTCGGGGTGGTGAAGGGGATGGGGGAGGTGGACCTCAGGGCCGAGCTCTTCATCCGCAAGTTCAGGGAGGACATGCGGCTGCAGAGCCAGCGCTCGGCGGAGGAGTTCCAGGCCATGCTCGCAAGAGGCCTATGACATGGACATGACATCCTTCTTAATTATTAGCATAGGGGATTGGTTAAAGGTGTAAGCTAGTTTGGATTTGTGATTTGGTCAAAAGAAGTAGATTTAGGTCCTAGATTAGTAGATATAGATGATCAGTCACGGTGTGCTAATGTAAACTCTGTTAGTGGCTTTGGTTGAGAGGTTGGTTTCCTTCGTGTTCTAGATGTAGATACAGGATTGCTCCATTCATCGGTGGCGTCTCGCTTGTGTAATAATAATGTGTACATACAAAAAAAAGATGTAAATATATATATATATATATGTATCCATGTCCACAGGTTGATCTGGTTACACCTGAACCGCGTGACAAAATATAGAACTGTTCGGGCTTTGGATGACCCTGGTGCCTCACCAGTTATCCAAGATTCGAGCGAACTGGTGACCAACAAAACAACAAAGCATACAGCACACCCAAAATGAAAAGAAATAAGAAACCACACAAACTCATGCACACGTACTCATTCTGCTCTCGTCAACTGTTCCTCACGGACTAAAATTTTGGCAGCTTACAAATAGGGATGCCATTCGTTTTGCACATCAATCGTCACAAATACCAAAACTATGGAAGCAAGGATTCTGATTATCAGAAAATTGTGGCATTATACATTTTCAACACGCAGCTTGTAAAAAGTGTAGCCAGGTTTTACATTCTACTAGATCACATCACCATCCTGGTCTGGACAGGCATAGCCATCTTACAATTACACAACATCGCTGCAAGGCAGGGTGCAACCAATGTGATACAGCAGCGCGAACATTTTACCACACTTCACTTGAGAAAAGCTCTCATAGGATCGTCGTGGTGAATCTTCGTCATACGGTAGGCCTCCATGTCTTCTACAGTAACCTGATCGTCAAAGTGCACGTTATACTTCCTCTTCTTCTCATCCCTCTCCTCCTCTTTCCCCCTTACCCTTGCTTTCTCCTACAGGATTAAAACCAAGCTTCAGCGTGGAAATTATATGAACAAAAAAATACCAAAGGTCAAATACAAGACACTGACCTTCTTTAGAGATTCTGCAAGCTTCTTCGGATCAAGAACAAGATCCTGAGGCACATCAGTTCCCCAAGTGGCTAATCGCTTTTCTTCATGTTGTACAGGTACATCTGCATTGAACAATTTTCAAGTTAATGCAATGCATAACGGTGGTCGCGCATGGGTAATTAAATCAAGTGGTGAGTCATCTCATTTAAACAAGTTTATTCATTAACAAAAAACAAATTGCACCTAGCTATATTTGCATCTTATTGTCTGCTTCAACTTATATCTTGAAGGAAGCCAGCATGAAAGTATGAAACTAACAAGACCTGAGACCTCAGTACCTCACACTAACTTTAACAATACACTGTTCACATAATTAGGAGAATAGTTAACTGGTTGCAAATAAAACTGGCACTTAGGTGTGATGTCATGCTTGATAAAAAGCTAGCACCAATTATGATTTTATCAATGGCAGGTGCGAATTTTTGAACAGGTAAAGGTTTACTCGATGGCACCAATTATCCTACACCCAATGCAAGTTGTCCAGATATAAATAAATAAAAAGAAGTATTTTCTCGACAAAATACCTTCTGCGGCCTCCTTGCGGGCCATATTGGCCTTCATTAGATCTGCTGATGCCTCAGCAGCTTCTATTCCAGCCAAACCTGTGCAGTAACTATTCTTGATAGTCTGCTTGCAGCACTTGTAGCCCCATTGATGATCTTTCCACCATGAACCCCACACGGTCGTGTGATTATTAATGAATACATCCTCTTCGTATTTGCTCTTGGGAAGAGATACATCCTGTAGATATAAATTAAGGTTACTCGTTAGCATTTAGCAGTCATGACCATACCAAACATGGAAATAATGCCAACAGTCCAATAATTACACTGAATCGGTGGCATTCCAGTCTAAAGCCACAGACTAACCATTCATTCAAAGTGAAAGAGGATACGGTTCTTAGTATTTTTTAATTGCATGCAAACATAAAGTTAACTCGCGATTGCATGCGCTCCTAGTGTGTGGTAACTAGGAAAACATGAGCTGAACCATGATCTAGGATAACGTTCTCCTTTTACTATTGTTGGTACTATTAATAACCTTTTACTTCCATATAATCTTTCTTTATGGTCCTTGTTGGGTTTGATCTCTAGCCTATCCCAACATACTTGAAACAAGGCCAAAAAAAAATCAACCAATATTATGACTAGCCCCTATAGCACAGTCCTAGTTCCAAGTTCAATTGCAAGAACTTCACAAAATGCACATGCGCTTGTGGAGGCTAGAGTAGGCCCTACTTTTATTGATTCACATTATTAAGATTGGACACAAGATTTCAGATTCTTTTCATCGTATCTAATGGCCACAATGCCTCTGTGAATATGATTCCTTCTAAAGAAGCGAAGCTTATCGTCATCTCTGATGTTATAACATGCAGACACAATTAGCTAGAAAGCCCTACCAGACACAAAATATATAGAATCTGACAAGAAGAAGAAGCAGGAACAGTTATAAGAACAAGAGACCAGAAAGTTGACAGGCATAATTAACAACACTCAGTATTTTTACCAACCTGTCCTTTGATTATTCGACCAGTACGGTCATACTCAATCTCTCTCTCACTTTGCCCAAGAAGCAGCTCCCGAGGAATTGTATCTTCTGACGCAGCATTCCCATACTTCTCCATAATTTTATCCTTATGTTCAGACTTCAACATTTCTTTCTTGATCTTGAAACTCTTGTACAGAAGTTCTGCTTGAGATGGGGCTGCTTGCATATGGATATCCTGACCCTTTTCAAAAGCTTCCCAAGAATGGATATTGAGTTGCTTGAACTCCAGAGCTTGACCACTAAGACGATTTTGGTTGTCACCCTGCACCATAATATCACATCAGATAACAGAACCCAAGAGCCTAGAGAACAGAGGGTTTTCGCATTTAAAATTGTGTATAAAGCATTAAAGTCATATGTCGTCAGTTACTTACCACATAGAACTTATCATTTGGATCAGCATCTGGCAAGGGGTCTTCCCTCATGGAGCGGGTTTTTGGATCATAATATGCAGAGTTGACATCGAGATTCAAAAGATATTTTGCCGTGTCTTCTCTGATACGCAAGTTCCTGTGGAGACAAAAAGTTACCATCAGCGTTTAAATTGGTTGCTGATAAATCCTTGAAGCAGGAACCCCAGTACTAGAAGGAACATGATCTATTTTCTGAGTAGTAGTGCAGTACAATACATACCTAACAGTACCGGTGCTTCCACCACCGGTCGTGCGCACACGCTTCTCTACCTTAGCAAAGTCCATCTGGGCACTCTCATCAACTTTGGCCTCATCTATCCTCAGGCCATCTTCTTCATCATCTTCACTGCCCGCATTCTCATCATCCTTCTCAGTATCCTTCTCCTCAAGTTTCTTGAGCTGCTGCTCTTTCAGATACTTTTTCCTAGCCTCGTCTCTAGCTTCATAGTCAGCGATAACACGAGTGTAGGTTGATGGGTCGTAACCATTCCAACGATCACGCTTTCCATCATAGTCCAGCTCAAATGATTCAACTTTCTCATCAGGTGCTATGTTGACACTTGTCCATTTAGCTCCCACACTTCGAGGCCGCTCCATGCAAGACTTCTTGTCATGAGTCATGGCTCCACAGCTAAAACATCAAGGAAAACCGTTTGTTAGCAAATCTACACTGGCAGACTATTTATTCATGCATATTGGCTACTAAATGGACTGCAAACTCTAAAACTTAGACCTCAACTCTAGAAGCAACAAGACGATGCCATACTAATAACAAGCAATAAGTACATGTTGAGCAAGGCCTCAAAAGAAATATGGTGAAACAAACACCACTTACTTTTCGCAAGCGCCTTTCCTGTACTTGTTGGCCTGGAAAAGCTTTGCACCCCTATCATACCACGACTTGGTGTAGTTCGGATCTGACTTCCACTTCCGCTGATGCTTCAAACTCTGAATTCATTAAACCATCAAGGAGTCATCAGCCCTCTAATCATCCAGATCCTCATTCACAGCTTTAGGCAACAACACGCTAAATAGTGGAAGCAATGACTTACCGGCTTCTCAGCATTAAGATACCATGGGGCTGAGGACATATACTGGGGGATATGGGGATTGATCTCGTTTCCATCCTCATCGACCTCGGCAGGCGCGAGCCCCGCCTTGCGCGCCTCCTCGAGCTCGAGCTGCTTCCGGTGATCCTCCCGTGACTTGAAAGTCACTGCCGCAAACGGTACAAGACATCATAAGTCGCTAATTCAAAACAGCAGTAAAAATCCCCAAAAATTCGCGGGTCACAAGCACCCACAGAAGCCCCGATCCCCAAATTAGGCAGAACACCAGGTACACCGCCCCCGAACAAACCCTAATTCACGTCGAATCGGGGAGAAACAAACCGGATAGGGAGATAACAGCCCAGGGCAACGGACCGATTCACGCGGTTTAGGGAGGATCGAACCGAACCCACAGAAAACTAGGGTTAGGGTTACGTGATGCTCTACTCACCTGAAGCGGTCGCCATGGCGTCCTCTCCTCTTCTCCCCGCTCTCCTTCCCTTCGCCTCGCCGGCTCGACTCGGCGGCGGCGCGGCGGTTCGACGGCGAACGGCGGCGAAATAACGAAACGAGGAAGATAAGAGCGAAACGAATTGCCCTTTGTACGTGATGATGGCGAGCCGCCACTGGGTTTTCTTTGAGAGCCCGAGCCCGAGCCCGCCTCGTTTCCATGGGCTTAATGGGCCCAGTTACTCCCATAGATAATAAGAAGGCCCATTATTGGCCCAAGACACCTTACCCACCTTCCACGGCGATCCACCCAGATAGACCTCGCCCTTGGCTCCCATGGCTTCCGGCTTCTTCTCCTCGCCGTCGCGTGAGACTGCGCTAAAACCCTAGGCTTTGAGACCCCCAATGGCGTCCGCGACGGCGACGGCGACGGCGACGTCCACCGTCGCTGCGGCGGCGCCCGCATTCGCTCTCGCATCGTCCCGCTCGCACCGCGGCTTCCTCCCGCCCCCTCGTCGCGCCGGCCGGCCCGTGCCCCAGTCGCTGCGGTAATTCCTGCGCCGACCAGCTATGTTTTTCTTGTGGAGGAGGTTTTTTAGGACGTTTTGGGTGGAGAAATTTCTGAATTCCTCTTTTCCGCGGGAAGTGAAGGCTCGTCGCGTCAGCCGTGAGGCGGCGCCGCGGCGCGGTCGTGGTAGCAGCGGACGCGGCGGCGGCGGCGGCCGGGAGCGCGGGGTTCGGCGACGAGGAGAACCCGTATGAGGTAGAACCTGAGTGAAATGGGGGGCAAAGATTCTATCTTTTCGATTCGTGTTGTGATTTGTGCTTTTTGTCTTTGGGTGTTAGCTTCTGGGCATCAGGCCGCTTGATAGCTTCGACCACATGAAGATGGCCTACAAGAAGAAGCGCAAGGACGCCGAGGAGACTGGAGACGACGAGTTCCTTGCCAAGGTAGGGAAGAGTGTTCTTGTCTGATTTCTCTAGGCTAGCATATGGCATTAGCTTTTGCTAACTGCACTAATGGTTGGGTTATTGGGGTTATGATAGTTGGACAGGGCCTACGACACTGTCATGATGCAGCAGCTGCAGTATCGGAAGAAGGGAGTCACATACGGGTCTGTTCAGGTCAGTTGCTATGCCATTCTTGGATGTACATGATTCTCCTTGATTCAAAACACTGATGTGTAATTGCAAGTCATACATTGTGTTTGTTATATGCTCCTTCATCATCAGTTAGAAGGTAAAAATTATTACGCTATGGACTTGTATTAATAATGAGCCTTACTGAGTTATGCAACATAAATTGTGGTCATTGATTGAGCCTTACAGAGCTACACATTAAATTGGGTTTGCTAGCTAAGCAATGTTATTAATGGCACTATAGGTCATAGTTGTGAATATTAGATAAGCTTTGCATCAAAATATCTATTGCATAGATCATCAAGAAGGGTCATACTTGTTATTGGCTCTACTTACATAGTACAGTGAGCTTATGTGATTCAAGCATCTATGGTTGCTTTTTCTAAAATGCACTGGTGAAACTATCTAATTCATTCAGTTACCCCCTTATGGTGATTCTATTCATTTGTTTTCTAATCTTGTTCCCACTATCAGGTGTCCAAGGATATCAAGTATGCTGACAATCAACCAATGGTGCCTTGGGGACCAAGGTACTTTTTACTCAAGTTAACTTAGGCTTCATTTCATAAGTCAATAGTCAACTCAGAATTTTAGTGGGTATGATTGTGTGAAGCATGTTTTAGGAACTGGTGACTTTTTCTATGAATGTAGTCACTATAATCTGATATGAGTTAGCCTTTTTTCATATTGAAACATGATGGAATGGGGTTAGCATTTCTGGTAGGCTGCCTACTAACTGTTTTGTAGGAGTATTTGCCTTCCCTGTTTTTCTGTTGATGGTTATGATTTATGAACCAGTGTTCTTATTCTATGTGTATATGGTCTATCAGAAACATTTGTTTACAGAAATCTACATCTGAATGCTTATTATGAGTTAAGACTACTAAACAGAAACACAGTGTGAAGCGGTTAATGGGTGTTCAACTTATCTTGCAGATTCTCCAGATCAACAGTGAAGGACATGCGCATAAATATGGCGATATCAGCAGCATTTGTATGTACTCTTCTCTCAATTCATAAAAATATCCCAGCTATTGCTAACATGCTCATTGTTTATGGTTATTCACTTCTATGTCTAGTATCTTGGCTATCCACTGTGGTTTCACATGATTATTCTTGTCAGAAAAGCTACCATTTAAGATATCAGCTTGAAACTTTTTTGTTAAAAAAATGAAAGCTTGAAACATGTTTGGAAGCTTAAATCATAAGTTCCGAGCATTTAAGTTTGGATTTCATGCTTTATTACTCATATTTAATATGTAAAGTTGTTAAAAAATTACTAACTCGAGTCCAAAACAAATATCAATTTTGCGTAGTGGATTTGGGCCAAGTGACTACAGCGCACTGTTTTCACCACGTCCATATTTTTTCCATAGTTCATTTTAAGAGGGCGAACATGTTAAAATATGAAAGGCATTTATCTTTTTGGAATTGTGTATGCAATATACTCATAGGCTCGTACCTTGAATAATATGTATGATGGACTGGATGGAGTAGTTTTTAACCTTTTGTTCTATCCCAAATTAGGCTTTGCACGTATCCTTATCACTATGTTGAATTCCTCGAAAAGATATTTATCTACACTTTACATCCAGGTTGTTTGGATAGCTATTATGGGCAATGCAGACTGGAAGCCTTTGCAGTTCCTATGTTTTGCTTTCTTCTACAGAATAGTACAGAAGCTAAGAGCTACTGAACCAGCAATAACTCCAATATACAATGTGAGACTGTTTCTGATGCTCCATGTTTGTCATCTATCGAGCTTACAGTTTGTACAATTTTTATGGTTGTCATCTGATGATGTTGCTATCAATCAGTTTTTGCTTATCTAAGTTTTCTCTTCTCATTATGGTGATTCTATTGACGCATAAATAATATGTATTCACATAGCATGGCGTTGTGTGGCCCGCATTTCATTTTCGTATGTCTTATCTCTTTGATGATGGGCATGCAAATATAAAGTTAATCTGAACTCAGTTCATTATTTTTCTTCTGGTAACTAATTATGTGCCCTACTAAAAGCTTATGCAAAATTACATAGGATGGTTCTTATTGATGATGGTACCTGGGCTGCCATTTAGGTTTTTTTGAAATGATTAGTAAGTCAGCATCTGGTGTTTGTAACAGGAATATGGTGAGGTTGAAGGACGAGGGATAAGAATGGCAAAAAGAGTAGTCCGTGCTTTGGGTTTGATATTTGGATGTGTGTTCACTGCATCCCTGGTACGTGGATTCGTATCTGATGCAACTCTGCTAAAATTTTCTGAGTAGGTCCTCCAGTTTTATGTCTCTGGTTGTGATATGTTTGATTGCATTTTGGTTTAATTGTCCTCTCCTAATATTTTCAGGGCTATACAGCAGCTATTAACTTGATTGAGCTTTCAATGCAGTATACTCCCCGTATTGTTTATTACTACCAGGTATGATGACTGTTAGCCCGATTCCCCTTTTAAAATCAGAGTGCCTGCAGATCTATCTGTTGACATGGTTAGAAAATGTGATTATTGAGAGCTTCAGTATAATGTATATAGGGTATAAGTCCTACTTTTTTCCCCTCAAACACACAGGAGAACTGTGTCATTGCATTAAGAAGAAATAGAGTTTGTTAAAACCTAATGCTTGAATTATATTTGTGCCCGTTTTGATGTGTAAACTACACAGCTTACACAATTGAACACATAGGGTGCGTAGCAGTAAGTCATGGTATGTGTCTGTTAGGAGGGATATGATTTGTGTTGAAAGTGATGCTGGGTGGATATAGTTCATGGAACGAGCGGTCCTTTGATCCTTTGTTACATGTTATATATCATCTTTATTGCAGTCTTACTGGATGCCTTCAATGTAACAAACCCTTCACGCTATTCTTGTTGTGTTCTGTGAGGAGGGTAATTAACTGGCCGATGCTTTGCCCCAGGAGCTGATTGTTACTGTGGCTGCCTCCGTTCTTCTGTACATCACAGCTTCATACTACCGATAAACACACACGACGAGCAATTATGGCCTGCCTTAGACGATCATGAGATGTTAGGACATGCCTTGAGTTTCAGTTGGAGATCGACTTGTGGACTGGTGGTGCCTTGTGCATCAAGGGATAGCCAAGAATCCACAAATTTTGTAGCATACTTCCACCATCATCTGTCACCTTTGAGGCAGAGTTTCTAGTGCAGGATCATATGTGGCCAGTTATGGATTCGGTAGCACAATGCAGATGGCCAATGAAAAACGTTTCGCGTGAATATTTCAACAGCAGTGTTATGTATGACATTTTTAATCAGATGATCTTAGTAACCATCTGATTCACTTCTTGGCCATGCTTAGACAACATGGTAACAGCAATTTTTTTAATCAATGAGTGAATGGGAGTACTAGCTGCTTCTGTGTTAAGCTGCCTCTCCGGAGCTCTCTTTTGTGGGACATCCATGAATGATGAATAGCTGCAGTAACGAGCAGTCAGTTGACTCCAGGTGAAATGTGCTCTCCTGTCCTGTAGCCATGCACGCCGGGTGCTTGTATAAATGCCTGGCCGGAGCCGGACGATGATGGCTCTTAACTTCTTAAGGCAGGGCTAAAAGTATGGTTGGCTCTTAACTTCTTAAGGCAGGGCTAAAAGTATGGTTCGCTGATTTGTTGTGAGAGAAAAACACTGTTTGTTCGTTGAAATAGTATGACTTATAGGATAATGATGATCCTGTTTGTTTTGCTGAAAAGCCATGACTAAGAGGGTGTTTGGTTCTTTAGTCGCTCCTAAAATTCATGTCACATTGAATGTTTAGATACTAATAGGGAGCATTAAATATAGATTAATTATAAAATCAATTACATAGATGGAGGCTAATTTATGAAACGATTTTTTAAAGTCTAATTAATCTGTCATTAGCACATGTTTACTGTAGCACCATGTTGTTAAATCATGGACTAATTAGGTTTAAAAGATTTGTCTCGCAAGTTATGCAATTAGTTTCGTAATTAGTCTATATTTAATGCTCCATATATGTGTTTAAACATTCGATGTGACAGGAATTTTAGGAGTTCCTGCAGGAACCAAATAGTCCATAAAAGTATTGTTCGTTGATTTATTTTGAGAGAAAAACACTCTTTGTTGTGAAAAAAAACATTGTTTGTTCGCTGAAATAGTACGGCTCATAAGAGAAGCGAACATACTCGATAACGCAAGCCAGGCAACTTAAATATGAACTGATGGAGTGATGGTTGAGGTTGACGACTAAAAATCCCAAGTGCAATTTGCTCCAAGCAAAGCTGCTGCTTTGTTTCTTTCTTGCATCAGCTAGCTGTTGCTTCTCGCAACCAAACATGGCGGACTCGCTCCTTCTCCCCGTGGTGCGCGGCGTGGTCGGCAAGGCGGCCGGCGTGCCTGTGCAGAGCGTCTGTCGCATGTCACGCCAAGGCGGCCGGCGTGCCCGTGCAGAGCGTCTGTCATATGTGGGACGTCAACGGCGACCGCCGCAAGCTGGAGCGCCAGCTGGTCTACATGCAGTCCATGCTGGCCGACGCCGAGACCAACGCCGCCGTCCGGCCGTGTACGAAGGCTCTCAAATGACCATAGCATCATCCTCCTGGGAAAAATACTGTAGCATGACATTATGATTCGAAAGGGCTATTTTCAGTTAAGAGCGCATACAAGGTCTGTCGAAGAATCTTTGTGTACAACCAGCAGCGCGATAGGGGGCTTCGTTTGGATTGAGCGACTAAAATTTAGGGGTGTTATATAGAGGTGTCGTATGGGTTGTTCGGATACTAATAAAAAAACAGATTATACGATCCGTCGGTAATCTACGAAACGAATTTATTAAGCCTAATTAATTCGTCATTAGCACATGTTCACTGTAGCACCATGTTGTCAAATCATTAACTAATTAGGCTTAAAAAATTCGTCTCGCAAAATAGTCTCGATTTGTGCATTTAGTTTCATAAATAGCCTATATTTAATATTTCATGTATGCGTCCAAACATCAGATGTGATAACGACTAAAGTTTACGAGGGGAGCAAAACACCCCCTTAGGAAGCGCAAGAAAAAACCAAACACTTCCTGTGGTGGGGCGCCCACAATAGTCATCCTCCCAGGTCGAACTTGGAGCACAGGGGCTGAGGGGCATGGACATAGACAACAGGTGCGTGGTATGCAATGCGAAGGGCGAGGATGGGGGTCACCTGTTTTTCAAATGCCATCAAGTGGAGGAATTGTGGACAAGGTTGGCCTTAGAAGAACAGCGAGCTTTCTTGGCGAAGATTAACTCGGCGCAAGAGGCGACCAGATACATGATGGGGCTAAAAAGGTGCATTCAGATGATAGCGTGGTGGGGATGTGGACTTGGTGGTCTGATAGCAACCCTATTCGAGAGGAGGGGAAGAAACGATCAGTAGCAGTGATCGCCAATGAAGTGTTGTCGTTGGAGGGGAGTTAGCACAGTACCTAGGGGGGAGCCAAGAGTTAGAATTTGCACTGCTCAGAAGTGGCACTAAATAAACTATAGGATTTAATAATTTTTCTAAAGTTTTCTAAGATTTATTTATTTATTATTATTATTATTACCTAAACAAGCCTGGCCTGCTCCTCCAAAGGAACCACCGTCCACGTCGTCCTGAAATTTTGTGGCCGTTCGATTTCCCATCTTGTGGCCTAAATTCGTTGAATCTGCTTTCGTGCAAAGCTGCTCCTCCTGCTTCTCCTTACCTTAGCTGGCTTTTACTTAGCTTCTCTTTACCTGCTCCGGCTTCCCATCCAAATCTACTCAATCAAATATATACTCCAGCTTCAGCTTCTCCTTCTCAACCCATCTGGAAAAATCTCCTCTCTTCCCGTCGCTCTCCTCTCTCTCCCCGTCGCCCTCTCTCTCCCCAGCGCTCTCTCCCTCTCCCTCTCGATCCGGACGCGGCGACCACCGGTGCGGACGCGGCGGCTGCAGTCCTCCTCCTCCTCTCCCCTCGCATCGTGGCGTGCCAGGTGCCCCAGCGCCGCAGGCTCACGGGACAAGGCACTGGGGGTGCGAGGCGCTCCCGGGCTGCACCGCGGTGCCGCGCGTGCGCCCCTGTGGTGGTCGTCTCTGGCCACGGCGCGACGCGACCGGCCCAGCCGGTGGCCGCCGCCTTGGCTGTCCCTGAGCTGCCTCCTTCCTCTGCTCCGGCCTCTTCATGTGCTACAGGAAACCCTAGCTGCATGTGCTACATGTCGCCGACGACAGTAGCGACGGCAACCAGGTCCTAATGCCTGCTCTTTAGATCCGTGCTTTCGTTTACTGAATTCTGCCATTTCCTTTTCTGCTAGAAAGATTTGCTAATGCCTGTTATTTTCTTCTATTTTTTCGCAGCTAGATTTACTGATCACCTTTTTTAGAAATACCTTGCATCACCTGGTGCACACGCTATGCTTCTTCTCAGGTTAGTACCCGTTTTTACATGCCTGTTAGGTGCTCCTTTTGTTTTGAACTGTTATAGTGCAGCTGCCTTTATATTATTTGGTTATTATATGGTCTGTAAGATCATAGCTGATGGATCTATGATAACTGCAGTTGACCTCAAATTTTTTTTTTGCCAACAACTGTACGATCTTATACGATAACTGCACTAAATAATTATTTCCTACTTCTTTTATCAGCTAACAACTTAACTTGCAGACTTAGGGGCGGAGACAATTATTTTCCCGAATGAAAAGAGATCTAAGACACATAATGCTCAATATCTTACTCTTACTTTCATTGTTTTATACCTGTACAGTCAACTAGCCAAGGTTGCCAAGTTTTAGTCTGGTCGCTTGCTTCCATGTGCATTGCACAACCTCTGCTGCACCTGAAAACTTTTTCTCCTTCATTTTTTCCCGCTACCCATTGTCACAAACATGTATTTCCTCCAGGTATACATTTTTGAAGAAATTAATTAATCGGTTTGAAAAGGGACCAGCAACATTGGCGTTCAGTGCCAGATTAGAGAGGCAAGTGCTTATTGGTCAGGTTGGAGGTAAGACCGAATTTGTCTTCGGTAATTCTACGGAAATTTTGATTGTATATCATCTCCTTGTGTTTTTTGTTTGCATATTCAGCAGTTGTCTGTAGGTCAAGCAAGGTTCTCCCTTGATTGTTGTACAGCATAGCTGTAGACGATGGCTAAAGATGTGTAGATTTGCAAAGTGTGTAAATTACGATTAAGAGAAATCATCATTTGTGATAGTTTATTAGAGTCAGACTATCAATAATAATGGTAATTTATTTACTATGAAATACCATGGTCGCTGACAACTCCAGGATACTAATTCTACATTTCTTTGTTTTTTTACATCTCAGTCTGCATCCAAAGTTCCATTTTACGTTCATACACCAGAAAATATATCCACTGCTTTTTTAATATAGAAAATATGTCCTACTAAATCTGATTTGTTACGTGTACCTTTCAGTGGTCGTAAAAATTGTATCCCGTCTTACATGGCACACCAGGACATAAATAGAGATTAGTTTTGTTGCAATACATGGTCTATACTATATCACTTTAGCAGTTTAGCCACTGATGCATAATTGTTTATATAGGACTCTGGTTCTAACTAAAAACACTGCAAGCCTTATGAAAATTACCTCTATTTTAGCGTCCATTTTGTTTATGCTTGTCTCCTTTTTCCTTAGAATGATTCAAATCCTTGGTTTCCTATTGACACACTCCAGGTGCCCACCATCTAAGATGCTTACTGTACAGAGCTCAGGTTTTTACAGCATGCCTGGTAGATCTCAAGGCCAAATTCCATAATGCAGTGCTTCATGGTGCTAGAGAGATGTCTATCTGGAGGCAGCTGGAGGTAGATCATTCTAAACTTGATTTGATTATATTGATCTATAATATTCTTTGAAAATTATTTTTTCCCTATACTGAGTGCTATGTTTTTCTAAGATTCACCGGTGCTTAGGATATCGTGTGCTAATTTGAAAGGTAAGATAGTTTAGGATCTACCAATTAGCATTTGGTAATATACTCTGCTTGACACTTTTAACAGAAAAATATGTACTTTAGTTTAGGATCTGCCAATTAACATTGGTACCTTCCCCTTCTGATTGTTTTTGGTGTTTGAAAAGGTTCAAAATTCAAAGAAATGCAGTGTTTTCTGCAAGTTGTTTACTCAAATTTCGTTTTGATTACTTGAAGTTGGTGAAGAGTATCCCTAGAGAAGAGATATATGGATTTTGATGAACTTTTTCCCTATTTGTTTCAGTATTTGTAGAAAGAAAGCTTACAAATACAACAATGTAGCACATAAAAATGAACCCAGGGCCAATAAATAGTTCCAAACATCCAATTTTAGTGTTCTTCCAAATTAGCTCTGGCCAAAAATTACCGCATACATCCAACATGATCTATAATGTCAAACCTCACTTCCATACATCCAAAGCACCAATTTAGAATACTCAATGTTATAATGCCTTGAAAAGAACAAATAGCTGACATTTTTGTGCACTTTTATATTTTCCCTCTATTTATTTTCCTTCACTCTCATTATGTTATTTACCATAACCATGTCTATTGTTTGCTAAAAATAGTTACATTTTTAACATATCTAATGGGCACGCAGCATATTTTTGCAACGAGCTATTCTAGCTTCTCCTGGTGGTACAGTCTCATTATCTCCAGTCCTCTTTTCTAGGGGAGTCAGAATTTGATGCAGAGAATAAAACTCGATCAGTTCATATGAACAGGAATTATTCATGGTGTATTTTTGTCAATAGTTAATTTTCATTATTGGTGGCATCTGATTGTTAAGAGACATTTGCAAGTTCTCTGTTATTTTTCTTATTCTTAAATGTTGGTATTAGTGAGAATGTAATTTCAGCAATTAATCCATACGAAGACTTTTACCAACTAAAAGTTACTGTACTCTAATATGATTATTATCCTCTGCATATTTGTTTCTATTATGTACAGAAACTCAGAAGAAGCTATATGTAATGCTTGAAAAGGATCTCTGTTCAGACAATTTTTCCAGCTGATAGGTAATTTCCTTTATGGTCATCACATAAGATTGTTGCGTATAAGTTGCATTGCATCAGCAGGTTATGATAAAAAATATTATCACCTGTTGGAGTCTAACATGATTATTACCCCAATGCTTAGACCTGCGCTCTATCACAAACTAACAGATTTATGCAATCTGTGAGTGCACAATATATCACTTGAGAACGTACTTTCATTTTCCCTGTCAAAGACTACGAAAACTCTAATTCCATTCAAATGCTAAAGAAGTGAATCATCATTGCCTGGATCGCTTCGATCACTTGGCCTCAAGGTGTAAGCCTACGAAGGTAAAATACATGCTTCACATCTATTTTTTTAATTAGTTTCCTTTATTTTAGATCGTGGCTCAAATCTGAAATTGGTTATTTAGAGACTTCCATGCAAGCTATCAGACTAAAAAAATATGCTACGTATTCTCCTTTGAATTCTTTCAGTCAACCACCAACCAGGTTTCACAAAATGATTTAGCCTGCTGATCATGCTCTATTTTTAGTGTCTCCAATCTATGGTTAATTTGTACTCATACTGCTTATATTTTTTTCTGAATATTTTTTGCTTCCTTCCTGCACAGGTTGGTATTTCTTCATTTTGTTGCGTACTTGCATTATTAACAGTATTTGTGTCTCCACTCCATGTTGGATTCCTTCATATGCATGTCGCCTGTTGCTACCTTGTAGGTCATTTAGGCTTCCTCTCATTTATGTCGACCTTTTCTATTTTCCCATCTATTTACGCCTGCTGTTTGCTGAGATCAGTGCTGTGAAATTTTTACTCCCCTCAGATGTCTTCAGCTAATGTCACCTTCTTTGCTTTTGTCCCTTGCTTTTTCGGACCAGGTACGTACTGCTATAGCCATCCATGCTTTTTTGGACCAGATAGATCCTGCTATATTCATGTCATCGATATTTATCTTATTCATATGCGTTCAGCTAATGTTACTTCTTTGCTCATGTTTTGAATTGGAAACAGCAGCCCACACGCATGCCCCACCAAATTTGCACAGAGCTTAGGCATAGTGTGGTAGTTTCCAAGGTACAGTGCCTTCATGCCCCTCATATGTTACATGAAATGTGGATGTCGTAACATAGCCCAACTCTAAAAAATCGATTTTAGTTGTCACCAGATGTGGGTCAATCACTATATTGTTCTCCATGTCATTGATGTTCATTTAGAGACCAAAGAAAATCATGACATACCATGTTCTAGGTTTCTTTTTCCACTCTTGCTATCATTACCGTTCTTAACCTTGCATGTTTGACAGTGCCAAAAGGTGCATTGGAAGACTTTAGGCAAATGTCATGGGTTAGTGGATTTATATTGGGAAATGCGTGCTATTCGTGTCGAATATTAATTAGAATAAAACAGTCATAGAATCTGTAACTATTTTCCACTGATACAAACTGTGATTCATTTGTTATGTGTCATTTGTTTCTAGGTCTGGAAGATGAGCTGGCAGAATACGTGGACAACAGATTGCATTCCAGTTGCTTCCCGTAATAATTGCCCACATACTGTTCCAAGCTATGTCCAGTGATAATTATGGCCAGGTATGACGCTTTTTTTCTTCCATTCTCCCCTTTTTTGTGACTTCTTAATCTGTACGCATCTTTCTCTTCAAACTATTATGAGGGAATTATGAATGCAGTTATTTTTGAATAAACGCAAAAGCCAAGGGCATGCTGCAAAGAAAGAATCCTATATCGTTGGATAAAATGTACCCAAGCCAACCAAGTTCAACATCTTTATCCGCGGACAAGAATCGTGCCATTGAACCAGCGGTGTCTGATCATGAAAAGTGTGAGAAGAGTGAAAGTTCCCTTACCAGTAGATTCTCTAAGAGGTTGGCGTCCATTTTCCTTTCTGTGTTGCCACTGACAATCCAGGTTTTTACTGAAGGAGTCACTACGGGCTTCTCCCATTGCTAGGTGTTCAGATCTGGCTGGGGTCAAGTGCAGTTCATGAATCATACGTAAATCCCTCCTGGACAAGGCAACCATCATTCCTGAACATTATGAGTAACAGGTACCCCTTAATTTGCCTCCCTCCGTTTATTTCTATCCAAATTCCAATTTCGCTCAACCTTCTCTTGCAAGCATACATGCACACAATTGATCGGAAGGTTATTTTTGAGATGTCTTGATTTGAGTGCACTCGATTTTAATAGCAGATCATTAGGTACATGGGTTCCAATAGCCTTAACTAGGTTCTGAGAAAGATAATCTGGCAGGACAGAGGATGTGTTCCATGTGCATACTTCCCGAAAGGAGTCCATCAAAGGATCGGATCGTATGATTCATTGTTTCCCAACTGAGACCAGGAGGATCAAATGAAAGTGCAGATTAACCAATTTTTTTTCTCCATATCAAATACTTGCATGTTAGCATCAGGGCTTGGATTGCGAAATAACAGTTTGGTTCAGAAAATTGGTTGTGTATCTCCAGTTTCCTTACATTGAGTTTTATCAGTTGTTAAAATTTCAGATAGGTTCACAAACTATTTACTCTATCTACAGCTGTTCTTAATCTATATTTGGCTGTGTAATGTTACCAACTACATACCTGTCTACTTGACTGTTTACTCGGTTGTACATCGAATGTTTCAATATATATTTTCGACTGTGAACTTACCTATCCCTACGAATGCCCGCAATGGCGCGCGCCTTTCACTAGTTTATTAACAATTTAAAGTGAGAAAATGAGGGTTGTAAAGCTTTTACAAATTAATGGAAGTGTGTTGGTTGCATTTATGCCTTTGCATTGATTTTATTGTGTGAAAAATGAATTTCTAAAACTTGATCCGACCATGATTAAGAACTATTTTGTTTTTGGAAAATAAGTCTTCAAAAATTATGTTTCAAAACCAATTCAAAAATAGATTCAAAATGGTTTGAAAAGTGCTTTGAATCTTTTTCATAAAAAGAAAAGCCTTTTTCCAGCCCCTTTTTTCTCCCTTGCTTCTAGCCCGCTCCCTCTTTCCAGCCTGCTAAGGCCCAGAGCCGCTTCCACCTCCCGCAGCCCGCCCCGGCCTGTTCCAGCCCTTGGGCCAAGCCCAGCAGCGCGGCCCGGCTACCAGCGGCAGCAGCGCCCGTCAGCCACGCTGCCCACCCGCGCCCTGAGCCACAGACCACAGGGGCCCACGCGTCAGCGAAGGTGGACGTCGTCCCCAACCTCCGTCCGCACGAAGCGGACGCCGCCGCCGCTGCTGCCACTCGTTTCTCCGGGCTCGCACGCGCAACGAGGTTCACCCGCGCCTATAAATGGAGGTCCCCATTGTGCCGAGCCGCCTTCGAAACCCTAGCGCCGCCCGCTTCCTCTAACCCCAGCCCTCGCCGCCATACATCCCGACGAGCAGCAGCCGCCGTCGATCTCCTCGCCTGCCGCGTCCCCGACGGCGAGACCTGCACGATGACCTTCGCAGCGAGGTGAGGAACCCGCCGGTACCTAAATATACATCCAAATCGATCTGAGCTTCGAGAGGCCTCTCCACTCCACTCCACGTCTCCACCTGACTTGACCACCTCCACCCATGTCGAATTAGGGTGCGCCCGGGGATGCTGCTGCACCACCACAAGGAGAACAACGACCCGGCGGACGCGCAGCGTCCTGGAATGGGCCAGCGCACCGCTGCCGGAACCGGGAGGCAGCCGCTCACCGCTGCCGCCGGAGGATACCACGGCGGTGTTTGCGAGCAGAGAGAATGTCGACCCTCAACAAGAAGACCAAGGTAAATACGAGATGGACTACGACAAGGTTTGATCGGATATACATCTTTAGTTTCCCTTGTCCATACGTCCCTTATTCTTGTTACTCTATCATACGACAGGTTGATGAGCATCCTCTGGCCTCTGGGCTCTCGTCGCTCTAGCCGCCGATCTAGTCTAGACATAAGGCCTGTTAAGATTGACGAGAGCCCGATTCGTTTCATTTGTTTGGCTTATAAAGTCACAATTGAAAATACTATTGCTTGATTTGGTGTGAGAAAAAAATATTGTCCGTTGGCTGATAAGCCATGACTTATAAATCGAATACGACCAAATAAACGGACTGCTAATTTTAAATCAGCTAAAAGTAAAGCTAATAAATAGATGGCTAATACTCCCTTCAACACGTAATTCTAGTAGCGTGTCACGTTCTAGTATCTTAAATTTGACGAATTATATTTAAAAGTATCAATATTTATGATATTAAATAAATATCATTAGATTAATTACGAAATATATTTTCATAATAAATTAATTTTGAGCCATAAATATAAATACTATTAACTAAAAACTTGATTAAATATGAACTACTTTTTTCTAGACGTAACCCATAGTTGCATGTTTTCCTTGATAGATGGAGTAATTAGCTAGCCCAAATTAGCTCATCCAAATAGGCACCTAATAAATAGCTAGAATATAAAAAATAGTTTTGTCCTTGGTTGCTCAGAGAAAATTGCAATTATAAGACACCAAACAATGCGCTTCGTAATTATAGGACTTCAATCGTTGACTTCGTTAAAATGACCCTTGAAACATTGGCTTCTTATTTTAGATGACATTTGGCATATTTCTTCACTTTGTTAATCAAAATACATGTATATTTAGCCCTCTTGTGACCCTTCTACCCTACTCGGATACTCCTCCCTCGCTTTCTCAGCTCCATCCCTCGCGGCACCGGCGCTTTGCTGCCATCGTCTGCTCCTTCCGTGGAGCCAGCTGCTGCGGCCGACTGGAGCCATGGCGGACATTGACCTCAACACCGTGGAGGAGGATGAGGCAGAGGCCGAGGCGCCACCTGTGGCCACCAGGGCCGGTGGCGTCGTGTGCTTGGAGCTGTGGCGCGCGTGCGTGGGACCCATCGCGCCGCTGCCGCGCAAGGGCAGCGCCGTCTTGTACCTACCGTAGGGCCACCTCGAGCACATCGGCGGCGACGCGGAGAGGCGGGCGCGGGGCGGGTTCGGGAAGACGAGGACGTGGGTTGCGACAGCGAGGATGGGGCCGCCATGAAGCCGCTCGCACGGACGCCACACATGTTCTGCAAGACGCTCACGTCCTCCGACACCAGCACGCACGCTGGCTTCTCCGTGCCGCGCCGCGCCGCCGAGGACTGCTTCCACCGCTGGTACAGCCAATCACTATTACCCATCTGCAAATAGGCAAGTTGCTACAATAGAGAAACAGCAAGATCATGATTTGCATTTTGACTTCTATTTATGTCAATGAAAATGGAATTTGATGTTATTCTAATGATTGGATTATGTGTGGAGCTGTACGATTTTAATATGAAGACGGCTAACTTGAACTTTTCATCTCTATGTTTTTTTTTTCTTCTTTTTCAGTTTTTACATGACATCAGTTTGGGTTATGCTACTATTACACTTTTGAAGCTTCTTGTAATTGGCCGTTTTACTCATAATATATCTTATCGATGCCATTTATGGTTCTGAACATTTTGCTCATCGATATCACTTAGCTGTGATTACCGTATAGTTAGTTCAAAGATCAGCTTTTACCAGCTCTGTCAGTGTTTCGAGTTGTCATCGACTAGTAAATTTCTAATATTGCGCGTCCGGCTTGGATAGTGTGCTTAGAGGACACAAGATTTATACTGGTTTGGGCATAATGTCCCTACGTCCAGTTCGTTGCTGCTACTCGTGTTACTAGCACTGAAAATTTGTAGTAGGGGTTACAAACGAGCGAGAGAGATATGTCCCAAGTTTCTGATGTGCGTGTGCTCCTAAGGCGTGTTAGGACGTGTGTTTTAATGTCTGTAGCCGTGTAGAGTGGTGAACTGCCCTTCCTAAGACGCCCTGCTTCCCCTTTTATAGGCGAAAGGGAGGAGAAGGTTACACAAAGAGAAAGAGGGAGAAGAGGCCAGGAGAGGAAGGCTTCTAGGACCGCCGAGCCTTCCTTTTCCTTTGTGCGGGTCCCGTCGACACTGCAGATGGTGACAGGGACGGCTCCACGCCAGGCGCCTGTCCACCGCTTGTCACACCCAATTTTAAGGATAAAATTAAATGCACAAAACTCGTGTGTGCCCAGAAATTAATCACACACACAAGCTGACAAATTACATAAAGTATCATCGTCTCATACATCAGAGTTATAACATAACTTAGTCTTATACATCACAGCGGAAAATAAAAGGTAACTCTCTCGAGAGGCTTCATCACAGGGAAGGTCAACTGGTTGACCACAAGCCTAAAAATCCTCAGGAAAATCTTCATACCCGTTGTCATCTGTTATCCATCCGGGATTTTTATCCAAATAAAGAAAACAAACAAGCGTAAGTACATCCCGTACTTAACAAGTTCACATGGGGTTATGAAGCTCAAAAAGGTTGACACTGGTTTACTACAGTTAGCATTTTTAGTAGGTCAAGCTTTTATTCTCAGGTATTATCAAATTATGCTTAAGCTCCCATTTAACCCCATATGAACAGATATCAGGGTCAAGTGTATCATATATCATCATAGAACAAATTAAATGATCAACAAGAAGTAATCAGTTATTCTGTGAGTTTTCTGGACCGCTCGTAACCGTGAGCACGGCTGTTATAACAGTTTGTTACCCTCTGTAGAGGTGGTGCACATTCACCGTGAGTCGTGATCCCCATATGTCCGGGTTAATTACTCCCATGTCACTGCCAAGGTGAGCGGGCAGGGTACACTATGAAGCCATTTCATAGGTTTCTCTAACAAGTTAGGGCCGCTAGGTTTCCTTGGTAGGCAGATGTAGGAACCCCCCTTTCCTATGGCACATATCCATCGTGGCTATACTCATAGGAACAGAGGCAGCCCTATACCCAACGTGGCAAGCCCCATTTGCGCCAAAAAGGTAACCTCTAACTAGCTAGAAAAGGTCCTATTATTGAGCTAAAGTCAGAGTCATATGACTCTCCCGGTTGCACTGTCAGTCCTAGCTTTTGCCGACAGATAAGTCCTTATGGAGGGCTGGGAGCAACATGATCAAAGGTTGTTTGCACCTTCACCCTATGGAACAGTTGTTATAAATCATGTTAAACTCTTAGTTTCATAGAATCATTCTTCAACATGTAGATCAAGTTCAGTTTAGAGCACTAGCAATCTACCCATATGCAATTAACCCATAGGAGACAAGGAACAGGATAAACAATCACTAGGATGTCCTTACGGGTATCAAATTAGACACATGCAAATGAGTAATTGATTAAAGTGAAATAGGACATCAAGGTAGGCCCATGCTATACTTGCCTTGGTTCACAAATTCTTGCTGGTCCTGCTGGTCGTCGAAGAATTCTTGATCTCCAACATTCTCCTCACCGTCTAAAAGCGACCAACACGACAACATACAACATTCCAAAAGCATTCATGCAAAGCAAACATTCCTATCATTAGAATAGTACACGAACAGTATAGAAAACAAGATAAAATGTTTGTGAAAATAATCTATGTCTCGCTCCAGACTTTACGAGAGCATGACCAGACTTTTCGAGAGCGTGACCAGGCCTGCCAAGAGCGCGACGACACACAACAGAAGGTCGGCTCCCTCCAGGCCTAGCTCAAAAGCGCGGTGATCCAGAAGTTGGAGGCCGATAGCGTTTCTATTGGCTGGCAGTGGACCTTGCTGAGGCGAGGAGGAATCTTCAGGCGGAGAGCGATGAGCTCGGTATCCTGAGTGCCACCCTTGGAGTGGTCTACGACGACCTTGAGGTGGTGCAGTCGGAGGGGACCAGCTCGCTCACGGCCCGTGCCATCGAGATCATGGCTCGTGTGCGCCAGCTCGAGAGGAATGCCCTTCGAGCCAGGGTCAATCAATCCTTTGTGATTGCTCGTTCTCACTATGGGGATAGCATCAATCTAGAGACGATGAGTCATGGCTTCGCACCTGGCTATGAAATCCACGAGCTAGAAGAGATGGAAGCGGCGGTGGCTCCCCTTTCGTAGGACCTAGCGGACAAGATCGGAGGCATAGTTCTCCCCTAGAGGGGTTAGTTAGCTAGATAGGTCGGGCGATCATTTTTGTAACAAGCGGACGAGCCCCGACCCCTCTGTACTATCTGAACAAACTTATCATTTTGTGTCATTTGATCGAATCTATTTTTTCTCCCTTTTTGTGTGAAAAAGGGGTTAATGCGTTTCGACCCTTCTGTTTGTTAAGACCGTAGAGCTCAAGCTATAGGAGGGAAACTCTAATCAGGCTGGTGAGCAAAAAACATCGTAGCCGTCGAGGCACAGGTTTCTTGCAGTCTGACCAGCCTTACTTAGTCGTTCATTTCCGCAGACCTTGCCATTAGGTTTAACGTGAGGAAGAGGTCAGGCGCGGTGACTGTTTTGGAAAGGGTGTATATATACCCTTATCACCCCCGAGTAAGACCCGGCCCCTTGTCGTTGCTAGGGTCAGGTGTCACTAAAGATCGAGGAGATGGTAGCGAAACTAGTAGGAGAAAGCGTCTCTTGTTTTCATGCGTACCCCCTCCCTAGGATCCGAGCCATCGGTCTATGACCGCGCGTTCGGTCTGCTTGTGAGTCCAACTTTCCTCGAGCCCCCGCGCATAACAGGGGTCCGGTCGAGGGTTGGCTCGTCTTTGTGATTGTCGCCTCGTCCAAGGTTTCCGTAATCGGAGGAGTTGAGCTAACGTCACTTGCCTCGATGGCTCGAGTGACGCGCTCAGTGAGCTCGCTAACGGGCATGTTCGAGTGAAATCTAGGTCCGTTGTTCATGACAGGGTTGGCATAGCCCTCATGTGGCATTCCACTGCTCCTTAACCTGCCTCCCATTAGATGCTCGGGTCGTTCCGGAGACCGACTCAGGTGGCCCGCTGGCCTCTCCTTGATGGAGATTCTGTGGGCTTGGCTCGAGGCCAGGATCGAACGAGAAGGTTGAGATGACCCTGTCCGCTTCTAAGCGGGCTAGGCGAATGCCGCTGGGGCTCATCTATGTTTTCTCCCCTAGCTCTGGTCAACGCGAGGTGGCCTCGAGCCCTTCGTGGGTCGACCTTTGAACCCTAGTCAGTTGGATTCCCGAGTTAGGGTCGGGCGGCTCGAGCCCTCGAGCCTCGTTGGGCTCGGTAGGGGTCGGCCGAGTTTTATGTGTCATCCCATATGTGGTTTCCGCAGTCGGAGGGGCTGAGGTAACGACACTTGACTCGAAGGCTCGAGTGTCGCGCTCGGAGAGCTCACTAACGGGCTTGTTCGAGTGGAATCCGAGTTCGGCGTTTGCTGACGGGGTCGGCATAGCCCTTATGTGGCATTCCACTGCTTCTTAACCCACCTCTCGGTAGATGCCCGTGTCACTTCAAAGAGTGACTCAGGTGGGCCGCTGGCCTCTTCTCGATTGAGATTCTGTGGGCTTAGCTCGAGGTTAGGATTGAACGAGAAGGTTGAGATGACCCTGTCCGCTTCTAAGCGGGTCGGGCGAAGGCTGCTAGGGCTCATCTATGTTTTCTCCCCTGGCTCTGGTCGACGCGAGGCGGCCTCGAGCCTTTCGCAGGTCGGCCTTCGAACCCTGGTCAGTTGGGTTAACAAGTTAGGGTCGAGCGGCTCGAGCCCTCGAGCCTCATTGGTCTCGGTAGGGGTCGGTCGAGTTTTATGTGTCATCCCGTCCGTGGTTTCCGCAACCAGAGGGGCTGAGGTAACGACACTTGACTTGAAGGCTTGAGTGTTGCGCTCGGCGAGCTCGCTAACGGGCATGTTCGAGTGGAATCCAGGTCCATCATTTGCTGACGGGGTCGGCATAGCCCTCATGTGGTATTCCACTGCTTCTTAACCCACCTCCCAGTAGATGCCCATGTCGCTTCGGAGAGCGACTCAGGTGGCCCGCTGGCCTCTCCTCGATGGAGATTCTGTGGGCTTGGCTCGAGGTTAGGTTCGAACAAAAGGTTGAGATGACCCTGTCCGCTTCTAAGCGAGTCGGGCGAAAGCCCATGAATGAATGTATGAATGCATGCATGAGAATGGATGAATGAATGATCAGGCAATGGAAAAGAAAAGTGAGGGTTGGTAAAGTTACCTCGATGGCTCGAGTGACGGGTTTGGAAAGCTCTTACCAGATATGTTCGTGTGGGGTCTGGGTCCATCATTCGTGACAGCTCCAGCGTAACCTGCATGGGATATCCCGCTGCTCCCTACCCGTCTCTCGACAGCGGTCGGAGCTATCCAATCGACTTTGGGCGACCTACCGGCCTCTCCTCGATGGAGATTCCATAGGTGGGCCTCTCCAAACCCTTCCTAGGAAGGCAGAGGCTAAAGCTCGAGATGCGGGAACAGAAACTCTGATCACGCTAGTGAGCAAAAATGCCGTAGCCGCTAGGGCATAGGTTTCTTGTAGTCCGACCAGTTTTACTCAGAGTTTATTTCCGCACACCTTGCCTCTAGGTTTTAGCATGAGAAAGGGGTCGAGCATACAGAATATCTACCGAACAGACACTCCTGCCAGCCCCTGAGTGAGGCCCGACCCCCTGCCGTTGCTAGGGTCGGGGGATCAATAACGAGATTAATACGAGAAAACGTGCGTAAAGTAAGGGTGACCCGTCCCTCGGCAGCGACCCGAATCATTCGATCGACTTGGGCACATGACTTACCTCAATGGCGCGAGTGATGGGTTCGAGGAGCTCTTACTGGATATGTTTGAGCGGAATCTAGGTCCGTCGTTCATGACGGGGTTGGCATAACCTACATGGGGCATCCTGCTGCTCCCTACCCGTCCCTCGACAGTGGCCAGGCCGTTCGATCGACTTATACGACCCGCTGGGATAGGACTTACCTGCGGAGATAGAGGATGAGAACATCATGCGCCAGAATTTAGTTAGGCAGATAAGCCAGGCGATGAACTTGTAATAAATGGACAAGCTCTTAAATTTTGTTATAGCCTAATAGATTTTGAGCCCTTCTCCCTTTTCCATATAAAAAGGTTAATGCGTTCTGACCCTTTCCGTCACTAAGGCCATAAAGCTCGGGGTGCGGGTGAGCAAATTCTGATCACACTGGTGAGAGAAGGTGCCGTAGCTGCTGGGGCGTAGGTTTCTCGCAGTCCGACCAGTTATACTCAGAGTTTGTTTCCGCAACCCTAGCTCCTAGGTCTTAATGTGAGAGGGGGTCGGGCATAGAGAAAGTTGGCTAGGTGGATAAACTCTTAGACGCGCACCGACACTTTCCGCGACTAAGGCCAAAAAGCCCCGGGTACGGAAAAACTCTTATCACGCTGGTGAGCTAAGGCGCCGTAGCCACCGAGGCGTAGGTCTCTCATAGTCCGACCAGTTCTACTTAGCGTTTGTTTCCGCAAACCTCGCTTCTGGGCCTTAACGTGAGAGAGGGTCGGGTGTAGATAATGTTTAGCGGATAGGTACGCTCTTATTAGCCCCCGGGTGAGGCCTGACCCCCCGTCGTTGCTGGGGTTGGGTGTCACTAAAGGTTGGGGAGTTTAATAGCGAAACATATTAGAGAAAGTGTGCGTTTATTAAGGGTAAAAGCGACATAGCTGCTCGATGTTCCAGGCATTAACGAAGACTTCGCCATTGACGGTCTTGAGTTTATAGGCGCCTGGTCGAAGCACCTCCATGATGACGTACGGTCCCTCCCATAGCAGAGAGAGCTTGTGGCGGTCCTTGCTGCTCTGGATGAGGCGGAGTGCCAGAGCTTCGACGTTGAAGGTTCGACCCCGCACTCAACAACTATGGTACCAGCGCAACGTTTGCTGGTACTTGGCCGAGCGGAGGAGGGCGACGTCATGTGCTTCATCCAGTTGGTCCATGGCATCCTCAAGGGATGCCTTGGCTCCTTGTTTGTCGTACGCCCTGACCCTAGGCGCTCCATAGTCGAGGTCAGTCGGGAGGATAGCTTCGGAACCATAGACCATGAAAAATGATGTGTAGCCGATGGCCCGGCTGGGGGTTGTCCTTAGGCTCTAGAGCACCACGGGAAGCTCCGTGACCCATCGTCTGCCAAACTTGATCAACCGGTTGAAGATCCAAGGCTTGAGGCCTTGTAGGACCATGTCGTTCGCACGCTCGACTTGACCGTTCATGTGAGAGTGCACCACGGCGGCCCAATCGACCCGGATGTGGTATTCATCGTAGAATTGGAGGAACTTCTTTCTGGTGAACTGCATGCCGTTGTCCATGATGATGGAGTTCGAGACCCAAAACGATGGACGATGTCAAGGAAGAACAACACGGCTTGCTCAGACTTGATTACGAAGATCGGTCGAGCCTCTATCCACTTTGTAAACTTGTCTATGGTGACAAGCAAGTGTGTATAGCCCCCAGGCGTCCTTTTGAGAGGTCCGACCAGATTCAGCCCCCAAACCACGAACGACCACATGATGGGGATTGTTTGGAGCGCTTGTGCCGGCAGGTGGGTCTGTCGAGCGTAGTATTGGTAGCCTTCGTAGGTGCGCACGATCTGTTCGGTGTCGGCGACTGCGGTCGGCCAGTAGAAGCCTTGTCAGAATGTGTTTTCGACGAGGGTTCTAGGCGCGGCGTGGTGACCACAGAACCCACCGTGGATATCGCTCAGCAACCGCTTCCCCTGTTTAGTGGGGATGCAGCACTATAGGATCCTGGTGTGGCTTCGCTTGTAGAGTTCGCCCTCAACAAGGACAAAGGACTTGGCACGACGTGCGATCCATTGAGCCTCCGTCTTGTCCACCTACAGCGCCTCAAGGAGGAGGTAGTCGAGGTAAGGCATCCTCCAGTCGACCAGAGGGTCAGGCTCTGTCGCTAGATCCTCATCATGCTCCATGACCTCAGGGTCAGACAGAGCCGACGACTAGTTTGCTGTAGAGCCTAGGGCGGGTGGCCCGCCACCAGCTTGTTCTAGCTCCTCGTAGCGAACTGAGGGCTTGTGCTGATCACTAGCGAAGACACCCATTGGGACCGGCTCTCGGTCGGACAACGCTTTCGCCAGTGCGTCGGTCGCCTCGTTGAGACGCCTTGGGATGTGATTGAGCTCAAGGCCGTTGAACTTGTCCTCTAGCTGGTGGACTTCTTGGCAGTATGCAGCCATCTTGGCGTTGTGGTAGCTTGACTCCTTCATGACTTGATCGATGACCAGCTAGGATTCGCCCCGAACGTCAAGGCGTCGGATACCCAACTCGATGGCGATGCATAGACCGTTGATAAGCGCCTCATATTTGGCCATGTTGTTGGAGGAAGGGAAATAGATGCGAACCATGTACCTCATGCACACCCCAAGGGGTGAAACAAAGACTAGCCCCACGCCGGTGGCTTTCTTCATCAGTGATCCATCGAAGTACATCGTCCAGTACTCCTGGTCGATGACTGCTGGCGGCATTTGGACCTCGGTCCACTCTGCAACGAAATCAGCCAGCACTTGGGACTTGATGGTCGTCTAGGAGGCATACGAAATGCCTTGACCCATTAGCTCGAGTGCCCACTTCGTGATTCTTCCTGTGGCATCCTGGTTTTGGATGACCTCGCCGAGGGGGAAGGATGTCACGACCATCACCGGATGTGACTCGAAGTAGTGGCACAGCTTCCTCTTAGCGATGAGGATGGCATATAGGAGCTTCTGGATTTGGGGGTAGCGGGTCTTAGAGTCAGACAAAACCTCTCTAATGAAGTACACAGGGTGCTGTACTTTGAGGGTATGCCCCTCTTCTTCTCGCTCCACCACTAGGGCAGCGCTGACCACTTGCGTGGTGGCCGCAATGTATAGCGGAAGCGGTTCTTTGTCGGTCAAAGGAACCAGGATCGGGGCCTTCATCAAAAGCTGCTTGACCATGTCAAGCGCCTCCTAGGCCTCGGGTGTCCATTTGAAACG
This sequence comes from Miscanthus floridulus, assembly GCF_019320115.1. Lineage (NCBI taxonomy): Eukaryota > Viridiplantae > Streptophyta > Magnoliopsida > Poales > Poaceae > Miscanthus > Miscanthus floridulus. Next base: position 10,018,829 of record NC_089592.1, read on the forward strand.
GTCAGCCTTCTTCAGAAGCCGATAGAGGGGGAGACCTCATTCGCCGAGGCACGAGATGAAGCGACTGAGCGTGGTAAGGCACCCTGTAACTCGCTATACCCCCTTCATGTTCTATATCGGGCCCATCCTTGTGATGGCCGAGATCTTCTCCGGGTTGGCTTCGATGCCACGCTCGGAGACGATGAAACCGAGCGTGGCATCGATGAAACCGCAAGACGACGAAACTCTCGATGCCATGGGCATCGACTCTACCTCGGGACCCCAAAAATGCACTTTTCAAGGTTGAGCTTAATGCCATTTGCTCAGAGTCTTGCGAAGGTCTGCTCAAGGTCGGCTATGACCTGGTCAGCCCGTTTGGACTTGACCATGATGTCATCCACGTAGGCCTCAATGGTTTGCCCGATGTGGTCCCTGAAACACTTGAGCATACAACGCTGGTATGTAGCCCCTGTGTTCTTCAGACCAAACAACATTGTGACATAGCAGAACGATCCAAACGGGGTGATAAAAGATGTCACGAGCTGGTCGGACTATTTCATCGTGATTTGATGGTACCCGAAGTACGCATCAAGGAAGCAAAGGGTTTCGCACCCTGAGGTAGAGTCGACTACTTGGTCTATGCATGGTAAAGAAAAAAGATCCTTTGGACACGCTTTGTTGAGACCCGTGTAGTCAACACACATTCTCTATTTCCCACTCTTCTTTCATACAAGAATGGGATTGGCTAACCACTCAGGGTGGTACACTTCCTTGATGAACCCGACCACCAAAAGCTTCACGATCTCCTCGTCGATGGCCCTGTGTTTCCCCTCGTCGAAGCGACGTAGGCGCTGCTTCACTGGCTTGGAGCCTAGCCTGATCTTCAAGGCATGCTCGGTGACTTCTCTCAGAATGCCTATCATGTCCGAGGGTTTCCACGCAAAGATGCCTATATTAGTGTAGAGGAAGTCGACGAGTGCGCTTTCCTATTCGGAGGAAAGCGTGGTGCCAATGCGCACCACTTTGCTCTTGGAGCCGCTGGGGTCTATGAGGACCTCCTTAGCGCCCTCCATCGCCTCGAAAGACCCGGCCGACCGCTTGGGGTTGGGTGCTTCCTCGGCGACCTCCTTCCTGATGGCAGCAAGCTCCTTGGAGGTGACGATTGCTGCGGCGTGTTCACAGCACTCGACCTCATACTCGTAGGCGCATTGGAAGGAGGTGCCGATGGTGATGACCCCGCATGGTCTCGGCATCTTCAGCTTTAGGGATGGCCATGAACTTTGCGTAGCATGGACGTCCCAGGATGGCATGGTAGGTTCCGTGGAACCCGACCACCTCGAAGGTAAAGGTCTCCATACTGTAATTGGTCAGATCCCTAAAGGTGACGGGCAGATTGTTCTGCCCAAGTGGCACGGCCTGCTTTCCAGGCATGATGCCATGGAAAGGCGCTTTAGTTGGTCAGATGCGCGATCAGTCGATGCCCATGGCATCGAGAGTTTCGGCATACATGATGTTGAGGCCGCTGCCTCCATCCATCAGTACCTTGGTGAGCTGCTTCGTGTCGATGATCCGGTCGACCACGAGCAGATATCTCCCTGGTTGTGGGATGCTCTCCGGATGGTCGGTCTAATCAAAGGTTATGGCGGACTCCGACCATTGGAGAAAGGTAGGCGCGGCTGGCTCGGCCATATAGACCTCACGGCGCACGAGCTTCTAGCGGCGCTTGGAGTCATAAGCCGCTGACCATCCGAAGATCATGAGGCAACCATCCAGCGTCAGAAAGCTATCGTCGGTCCCCTCGGCGTCGTCCGTAGTCGGATTGGCGTTCTTCCCATGCTCCCCCTGTTGAAGCCTTTGGACAAGAACCGCTTCATGAGTCCGTAGTCCTTGTATAGATGCTTGATGGGGAAAGCGTGGTTCGGGCATAGCCCTTCGAGCAGCTTCTCAAAGTGGTCCGGGTTACCCACGGCGAGCTTTCGATCCCTTCTATGGTCGGTGGTGGCCAAGAGCGAGCTCTCACGCTGCTGCATGTTCTTCTTCTTACTAGGACAGTTGGAGGCGCCTTCACCAGCATCCTCATCCCGCTTTGCCTTACCTTTGAGACGGTCGAAGATCGCTCCGACTGCCTCCTCGCTGGAGGCGTGGATGGTGGCGATGTCGAGAAGCTCCTTAGTGGTTCGCGGGCCCTTATGTCCCAGCTTATGAACTAGGGACTCGCAGGTGGTCCTAAACAGGAAAGCTCCTATGACGTTGGCATCGACGACGTTGGGTAGCTCGTTGCATTGCCGGGAGAAGCGCCGGATGTACCCACAAAGGGTTTCTCAGACCTTCTGTCAGTAGTTCTTGAGATCCCATGGGTTCCCAGGACGCTTGTATGTGCCCTGAAAGTTCCTCACGAAGATCTCTTTTAGATCCGCCCGACTTTGGATTGTGTTGGACGGAAGGTGTTCCAACCATGTTCGCACCGAATCGACTAGGAACAATGGAAGGTTGCGGATAATGAAATTGTTAGAGTATTTCGGGATGTTGGTGGGTGGTCGATACCGTGGTGGGAAGGCGGCGTTGAGGATGTGTCGGTAGAAGGCCTGAGGTCTCGGCAGGCCGGGGCTCGGGCTTCGGTCCTCGCTGCTGTCGTAGCGTTCACCACGACGAGGGTGGTAGCTGTGGCTAGCCCCCTCCCCCACATCGCCATGGGTACGCCTACAGGCGTCGAGGGTGTCGCGCGCGTCTTGGTTGCGACCGAGACGCTCATGCACTAGAACGCGCCATGCGTGGCCTGCTGCCTTACGGTGCCTGGTGGACTGACGTGTCCTTGTTGGGTCGCTCTGAGGGCGTGCGCTGGCTGGCGTTGAGCTCATATTGCTGAGACAATGAGCTCTCGACCTGCTACGCTGCCGCATGCTCGAGCAGCGTGCGAATCTCGCAATGTGCCCAACGGTCTTCGGGCGTCGTAGGCCCCAGAAGTCCTCAGAGTAAGGCTGCCACAACAACATTGTTCTAGCTCGCCCAGGTGAAGTGTGGGAGGGCTTCATCATCCTTGATGATCCTCCGGTTCACATCGCGGGCCATGGCATGTGCACGCCCACCGTCTCCATGGCGCTCGATCTCTCGCTCGAGCTCCACGCGTTCCTGCTTGAGCTGGAGTCGTGCGTCCTCGAGCTCTTGGTGCTGAACCTTCATCTGCTCCACCCACAGGTGGGGTGGGCCCCCCGCATCCCCTCGACTTCATCATGGAGGTCGTTCGTTGGGGTAGCCTCTTCCTCGTGGACACTTTCGACATGTCCCTCGAGGGTACCTACCATGAAACATTCACGAGAGGGGTGGTGGCTCCCCCTGCCGGGGTCAGAGCTGGAGGGCGACTCCGACTCTCCTATGAGGAGGTCATGGAAAGATTCCTTGACATATTCGATCATCCCCATGAACTTGTCGTTCGTAGGGGACCGAGGAGTGTGTTGCGACATAAAGTGGCCAACGGTCTCTGCTGCGTTGCGCAGACCGAATGGGAGCGCTGTTAGGACGCTGCGGATGAGGTATTCCGGAGAGTGCGGCTCTCCTCCGGCAAGCTGCGCCATGATGTTGGCGAACGAGAAGGTGAGGTGGCACAGGTCCTCCTGGGATGGTCGGGGTCCTAGAAAGGCGCCGAGCTGACGCTCTAACCTCCCGTAGTCGAAGCCGAGGAGCTTGTCGCCCCTATGGGCGTGGGCCTCTGGTGCGTGCAACTGCAGCTCCTCAAGCGCCTCAGCGATCGCATCAAGGCCAATGGAGCAGAGAGGTTGGGCGATGGCGAGAGCCTACGCCAGCTCTCCCTCTATCGTGATGATGAAGTCCAGGTCCCCAAAGCGCACGTGTGCGCTCAGGACCTAGCTGACGTTGTGACTAGCAATCCGAAGCCTGGTGTGGATGTCGAGACGCGCAAAAAGGCCCTTACCTGATGCGCCAATTGTCGGTGTTTCGAGTTGCCACCGACTAGTAAATTTCTAATATTGTGTGTCTGGCTCGGATGGTGTGCTTAGAGGACACGAGGTTTATACTGGTTCGGGCAGAATGTCCCTACGCCCAGTTCGTTGTTGCTGATCATGTTACTAGCACTGAAAATTTGTAGTAGGGGTTACAAATGAGCGAGAGAGGGACACGTCCCAAGTCTCTGATGTGCGTGTGCTCCAAAGGCGTGTTAGGGTGCGTGTTTTGATGTCTGTAGCTATGTAGAGTGGTGAACTGCCTTTCCTGAGACATCCTGCTTCCCCTTTTATAGACGAAGGGGAGGAGAAGGTTACACAGATAGAAAGAGGGAGAAGAGGCTAGGAGAGGAAGGCTTCTAGGACCGATGGGCCTTCATTTTCCTTTGTGTGGGTCCCACCGACACTGCACATGGTGATAGGGATGGCTCCACGCCGAGCGTCTGTCCGCCACTGATGCCACGCCTTGGCGTTGTTAGTAGGTCGTGATGTCCCATTTCGCCCCGGCGGGCGACGCGACGAACCAGCATGCTGGTCAGCGGCCGTATAGGGAGTAGGCAGCATAGTGACCATGCGTCCGTCACTGTTGGTGATGTGAGTTCTCTGGAATGATATGTTGCGGGCACGGGTCGTATTGAGATGTGCCCGCTCCCTGCACAATGCCAAAAGTTTGCCCTTGGATTGTACTTTTTGGCCTGTAGTGGTTGGCAGCGGCATGAGCTTCCATCAGGAGCTGCGCCCGAGGGGTCGGGCGAAACGGAGCCTGCACCCAGAGGTCGGGCGAGGCGGAGCCCGCGCACCTAGAGGTCGGGCGACGCGGAGCCTACACCCAGAGGTCAGGCGAGATGGAGCCCACACGCCTGGAGGCCGGGCGAGGCGGAGCCCGCTCACCTAGAGGCTAGGCGAGGTAGAGCCTGCACCCAGAGGTCGGGCGAGGCAGAGCCCGCGCACCTGGAGGCCGGGCGAGACGGAGCTCTCCCTAAGGGTCGAGCGAGGCGGAGCCTGCGGCCTTGAGGTCGGGCGAGGCGGAGCCCGCGGCCTCAGGGCCGAGCTAGGTGGAGCCCGCCCTAGGGTTCGGGGAGAGGAGACCGCGGCCTCGGGGTTGGGCGAGACGGAGACCGTCCCAGGGGTCGGGCGACGCGGAGCGCGCGACCCCTGGAGGTCGGGCGAGGCGGAGCCTTCCCCCAGAGGGCGGACGAGGCGAAGTCCGCGCACCTGGTCGGTTGGTGCTGTAGTCGCGCTCTTGACTGCTCGGATGAATCAATGTTGATGGTTATTAGCTCCTCCTCTTCGGGTATCCTAGTATTGGTCCCCGACAAGCTCCTTGATAGCCACCGAGCAAGTGTCCTGCTTCTCGGCATGCCGGCGCCGCTGCCACTCAAGAGCCTGGTGAGCCTTGGGACCTGCTGGGCTTTTACATACCTGAGTTGGAAGCCATCACAGAGATGAGAGGCATATCAGGCAGTAGCAGTTCTTGAAAATGGCCTGTCACAAATGTGAAATCCCCTTGGAATATGATGTTTCTGCTGTAATAGCAACTCCGTGTCATTTATTTTGTGTGAAACTTAAATATCCCATTTTATTCTTGACTATGGAAACATATATCTTCTTTTTCTTGTTTTCATGTGCATGCTTGAAATATTGCCGTAGCGTTAGCACGGGCACACTACTAGTTAGGACTAATAGCTGGCGGCCTGGCGCGTGCGGCGGATCATGAAACAAAGCAATATGTAGTTATAATAAAAATGACACAACTACTTACTATGTCTTACATGAAATATTATACAAGAGTAGGCACAGCAGGTAGTAAATATTGTTAGCTGAATGTACATACATAGGATGGAGCCTGGGATGTTGTATCATACAAAAATGGAGACTCATGCACATCGAGTTTTCAGAGCTAATTACACATGGGTAGAACAGAGCTTTACAGGCAAAGCTCGCAGAATCCTTTGTTTCTAGGACTATTGCTCATGACCAGAAAAGACCACTGCTGATGGATGTGAAGCTCTGCGTGGTGGATGGCTCTCTAAATTTAGTATATGATATTAGATCTTTGTAAATGGGATGGGAAAATAGCTTGTAATGTTTGTGTTGAAATAGGAATTTACCAGAGATCTCATAGCGACACATGGACTCTGTGTGGTGGCTACAACCTGTGAAATATCTTTGTGTGGACAAACATTGTTGTATAGTTATGATAGTAATATGCATGGAAAGAATATGGTTATTGAATTATGTAGGAGGTAACTAAAACTATAAGTTTATTTGATTTTTGGAGTTGTTAGTGAATTTAAAATGTTGTACATGAAGGATGGATTCCAACCATGCCGACTTCATCTGATTGGAAATGAAATATGTAAGCACGGAATAGTTATGGACATCAAGTATGAGGATTGAGTTGGATGTAAAGTGAAGGCATAGGTTGATTCTACCTAGCTCTATAGAATTTTCCATAATATAATCTGGTAGCATTTCACTCTCCTAGGTGGACTCCTCTTTTTATTTAATAATAATAGTATGAGCACGAACTATGTTTTATATATAATATCAAGTAATTAAATTAGTGGAAGTGCTAAATACCATCAGGTGTGAATTGCTCTTCATCCATAGCTTCATTGCTTTCTCAAGACAGATTGTTTGGAAGGTCTGGACTTCCATTTGTTTGTTCAGGTTCAGTGATTTCTCTTGTCTTGTACCAAATTGTCTAGCTATGAACAGCCGTTTCTTCTAATTGTGGTCCTTTTCATTCCCAAAGTGGCAGTTTTTGGAATAGCAGCAACATTGGAGTGCATGCGTGGACACATTATGGGTATTCACTAGGTGTAAAACTGTGAATACGATTTTCTCTGTAGTGAAGAGTTTTGATAACAGTGATGTTACAGTGGCATTGCTGCATAAATGGCCTGGGATACCAAAGACTTGAATTTCTACTTTTGTGTTCCATGGTCTTTTGATAGAGCCATAGTACATAGTCCATGGAAAGAGTCTAAGGGTGAAGTTGGGGCCATTTATTAATCCTTTTGATAGGATAAGATTGTAGGTGTTTGGTTAGGGTAATTGTATGAGGAAATCTAGGCCATACTATGGAATCTTGTGTAGTTAACAGGTAGTTCAAATTCGTTACTGCTTGAATGGCTTTTGGATAGATGCAGTTTCTTTCCTTGGCCGGGTTATAATCCATGAAATTGGCCTATTAACACGACTATGGACATGGGTGGCCCACATTATCTATTAGAGAAAACAATGGCATCTATAGACAACATATATCACATTAGTCATTTGAAGTGTAGGGCAAGAGTGAAGCTAGAGTAATGCTTTCCAATCCAATAAGCAAAAAGTGCAAACATGGTGGATCAGTATGTTGTGAACTGCACAAGCCACAGCCACTGGAAGTGCATTCAGATAGGAGATCTGAATGATGGAAGTGAAACACAGCAGGGAAATGAAAGTGATAGAATAAGAAGAACCTGAATGATGGGATAAAGTAAACACAACGATCTGCAAATTTATTTCAGAGAAAATGGTTCTCCAGCTTGATTTCTCAGCCAGATGAAGCCCAACATAGTTAGTTACTGTGTATTCTAGGCATGCCTACCAATTTGGATCTGCAAAACCCAGCAAAGAGATAAAAGAAGCAACTATAAGTGGATCACGTATTGACATTTGGCTTCAAGGAATGCAGAGCTTACCTCACTCTCTTTCACTTATAAAGTCAAATGATATTTTCTGACCAAGACACACCATATTAAAAGAGGAATCCTTGAAGACGTCCTGTGCAAGAGGCAATAACAAATAGATTAAGGACTCTCAGCCCAACTATGCTACATGGTAAAATCTAGTGAATAATAGTTGCGAGAAGTTGGGAACGAAATTGACATTACATTTGTTGCTTGCCGATTGTACAGTTGAACAAAATTAGGCATATTGACTTCGGCAAGGCTAGATTTTGAACCCAATTTACAGAGGATCTTTTGACAAAAAGAAAAGTCTCCACACCATTCAGACATTTATCGAATAGGCTATATGCATATATATGATAGCACTGAGCTTCAGTTGCGTTGCTCACCTTGGCACGGTTGTACCATTGTAGACGCCAGAGACGAGCTTCAGTTGCGTTGCAATACAGAATGGGCTCTGGGCTGAGGCTTTTGACTGAACAGGTGGTGGGCAGGAGGAGCAGGGTTCGTTGGCCTGGGCGCTGACGGCATCGTCCATCCGTCCTGTGCGCAGACGGACACACGACCGACGGAAAAGCTGATGCAGGGAAATCCCTTGCAGTAGAAGGATGGTGCATCATGCGATCTTTGCCAAGGAGAAAGGTGGCCGGTGCAGGCAGCGGTAGGAGTGGAGACGGTGGCCAGCGCGTGTAGGAGAGGGAGGCAGAGCGGTGGCTGCCTGGCTGGGCACGTTCGTAGCAATTGGCAGCTGTTTTGTACTAGTATAGTAGAATATAACTATATAAGGTTTGGCAATCAAATACGAAATTTCAACACAATCAACCAAAAACAAGATCAGTGGCACATCGATACTTCGGCCCCATTCGCTTGGCTAAAAAAACAAACCGAAACATTGTTCATAGTTGATTTATTATGAGAAAAAAACACTCTTTCAGCTAAAAAAACAAACTGAAAAAAACGGATTATAAGAGAAGCGAACAGGGCCTTCTCGGTCGGTTTTGGCTGAAGAGCACAGCTACAAAAGGATTTTCGTTGTTGTCTACTAAAAATTGAAATCAATCACTAGAGTTTTGAGCAGAAATGTCCTCAGATGCTTTATCACGACATACTTCAATCACTCCAAATACTTTGGACAAAAAATGAATACAACATATAGTTCACTCATCGATTAGCTACAAAAGAATGGCACGAGGTTTTCTTCAACAAATTGACAGTGGTTTTGCATATTAAATACACCTATACACAATGCATTATCTTTTTTTTTTACTCTGAACACGCAGGTGAGACACAATGCATTATCTATCATAAGCTGGCTGGAAACATGTGTCCAATTTGGATTCCAGAACTTCAATGCAAATATGGATCATTTCTTTAAATGCGGAGTCAACTCCCAAGCCCAGCTATCATCGCTGTAAATGTGGCTACTGCAAATCCAAGCACTCCGCCAGCAAATACCTGGTGACAAAACTTGGAATTAATAATATGTGTGGCATGTGAGAGTAAGAATACCAAATATCCGCATGTATGACTGATTTTCTAGTGAAATGATCTGGACGGTGCACTTGATTTTAGTATGATGCAAATATGATTCGAGGAGCAATCGGTTGGTTAACAAAATTTACTTCAGCTGAGGTTTAGTACATCATATGAACTCCCCAACATCACAATCTAGGAGCAAAAGACCAAACCTGTTGAGGTGTGTGCCCTAGCAGCTCTCGCAGTGGTCTTGTTTCAGCCAGTGGATGTTCTGATGGAAGCTCATACACAATTTGATTCAAGACCTGGCATTTTATAATAGTTAGATCTGAACTGCAGCAGGTGAGCAACATAATGCTTATCAATTGAAAGACCATTTTAGTATTTTACTTCTCAGGTCTAGTCTAGATTTTTTTTAATTTTCGTTCACACAATCAATGAGGTTTCATATAATGATTGAGCAACACTACTCGTACAAGCTAGGTGTTAACCATTCTGCCTGAATAAGAGAGCCCAGTTTTAGTGGTTGGTCACTATTTACCACTTAGAAAGTAGTTCACATGATTTCAAAAGGGAACTCCTTTTTCATTGGGTCACAACTTTTTTGCCTTCATAAATTATTTTTCTTGTCAGGGGTTATATAACATAGAAAGGTGGTAATACCTCTGCTTGCTTCCCTGCATGTAGCCTAACACCAAAAGCATCATACATCACCTGCAAAGTATTGAAAGAATTAATCGAGTTGGTAAAATGAGCAGTGATGCATATAGTAAACTCAGAGTGCAGGATGTTGCATTTCAGAAAACGATGAAGAAAAAAGTCACAAGAACTAATCAGTATTTCGAGATGCCAAAATGAAAAGATGAGACAAGTGGGGACGGATTGTGGGAGTTAAAGCACATGACACATGCCTAGGAGTAGGTGTTATGGTACTGTATGCCATCATTTTGCATTTTTTGCATGGCTGGTTTTGGACACACATATATGTACAATTATGGAAAATTTTCCACAGGTTAGCTGTTATCCTTCGTTCTGCAGGTTTCATTAAATTTGCAAACAAAGTCAGGTACTAGGTGAGCTTTGAAGGTACTATGAACTAAGCGCACAAAACAAAGTACAGCATCTCTGAATATTGATCTGACAGTACATCTTAGCTGTGAGATTTCCACAATAAGCCCAACCGAATTTATTGTTCTGTAGATGTAGGTATCAACTGAAAGTCTGAAACTTGAACAACAACTTGACACTAAATGTCCTACAGTCTCTTCCTCATCTTTAGTATCCTTACGAAGGCCTCGTTTAGGTGGCGAATTTTTTTGGGAAATGGTACTGTAGCACTTTCGTTGTTATTTGGCAATTATTGTCCAATCATAGTCTAATTAGGCTTAAAAGATTCGTCTCGTGAATTTCATCTAAACTGTGTAATTAGTTTTTTTTATTTAATACTTCATGCATGCGTCCAAAGATTCGATGTGACGAGGAATCTTAAAAAAATTTGCAAAATTTTAGGAACTAAACAGGCACAAACTCCCATCAATTTCCTAAAGTCTTTTCCTCGTATGTACTGTACTTGTACTTCTGTCCACAATCTACACCACAAAATGTACCTTCAACAACTGAGCCCCAGGCTTGAAGTGAAGCGAGCTAGTAAAGCAACCAAGCCGAAGTTTTTAAGTGCAAAGGACACTCATTTACTCCCCCTGATCACTAGTTCACCACAACGCGTCCCAAGATCATAAGGCTACCTATCAGATCCACCGCCCACCGAAGATGGTCAACGCGTTTTGGGTGTCGAAAGAGAGAAGAGGGGGCGGGGAGGGGAACCAACCACGGAGGCGAAGACGGCGGCGGTGGCGAAGAGCGAGCTGGCGAAGCCCTCGTGCAGGCCGACGGCGACGGCGAGCGCGGTGACGGTGGCCGAGTGCGACGACGGCATCCCGCCGGAGCCCACCAACTGCTTCGCGTCCCACCGGTTCTCCTTGTACCTGCACGGCACACGCGCGCGGGCGCGGGCGGGCGGCAGATGCAGATCCCGTCAGGGAGAGAGCTCAGATCCGGGCAGCGGCCGAGCCCGCGTGGAGGGGAGGGCGGGGCGTACCAGGTGGTGAGGACCTTGATGGACTGCGCGATGGCGAAGGCGAGCACGGCGGCGACGAGCGGGCAGTTGGAGAACACGGCCAGGTAGGAGAACGAGGGCGCGCCCGGCGGCGGGGCGGCGGAGACGATGGGCTCCGCCATGGCTCGCTCACGGTGGGTCACGCCCGGCTCTGGGAGTGGAAGGTTCCCGTTCCTCCCGGGAAGGGGAAGGCTCGGCAGGGGCGCGCTCGCCGGGGGGCGAGGACGACTGGATCACACCGACCGCGTCGGCTCCCAACTCCAACTGCCCCGTTGCCGTTTGCCGTTTGGTGGTGTTGGCCACTTGTACCGTGGTGGGCTTGTGGTTTCGTGGCAGCGGACTCACGCAAGGCGGGGTGCGGTGCGACTGTGTGAACTGCTATGGATACCCAGAACCCCTCCCTCATCCGACCTCAGAGCCCGAACAAAGGATGCAAATACTCTTGCTACTCACTCGGTTTCATCAAATTATAAGACTCCATTCACTGTTTTTAGTTTGTTTTTGGTTTTAGTCTCTCAGAAAACGCTCTTGGGGGTGCTCATTTGACAGGATTTAACCTTGGATGTTCCCATATAAAAGAGAAATTCAATTCATAAGTTCAAGAAAACATGTCTTAAGCCATTCGTTAAAGTTGGTGCTAATAAGTTTAAGGTACAGAAGAACACCTATCCCCATAGAGTAGAAGTTTACATGTGCTAGCTAAAAGGTTATGCTCAGCCCCGGCACCGAGTTTTTTGAGGTTAGAACCAAAATAAAACGAAGAAGCCCTTAGTATAATAATAAACACTAATAACAATCACGACTTGTTGTGGCTGATGAGACTAAGTGTAAAATAAATGACCGAGGAATAGTCTTTAGGCCAATAAATGATCTATTAGACAATCTACATAATTACAACTAGATCAGCTCATATATGGCTATTCAGTATCCGGTATGTTGCCTAACAAGTGGGTTCTCAATTACGAATTTACAAATTAAGTGAGAAAAATGGAACATATGGTGCTTACTTTAGCCTTGTGTGGCCCAGCACAATGTTATCGTTAACTCACTCCCTTGCACGGAGTCATGTCTCAGATGACGGTTGTCGGCGGATCGGGACAATCAGCGAGTCACAGCATCGCTAAAGTCCCAGTAAGACGAGGCGTCGTGACTTACACGACGTCAATTATCGGTGGCAGACTATTGCCTTCTTGAGTTTTTAGACCTTTAGGCTATACAGTGGTAGTACTACATATTTTGTGCTTGGGAGAGCCCATTCCTTTCAAGGGCCTAGAGGTAGATGCTCCTTTGGCCCACGCCCAGAATTATTTTCGCCCCATTAATTTTTAGACTCACTATATCTTGTCTGCTAGAATTTTGAAGCTGACCAATGATTCTTAAAATGTTGATGTCTTAAAATAGAACATGATAGATTTTGTTGTTTTGAATTAAACACATGTTTGTACCGTTTTATTTTATTGAACAAACTCAAAATCTTGTAACTGAGTGTAGTCCAGCTGATTAGTTTTTTGTGGTGGATCTATCCATCCAAGTTAAGTCATCGACTTGGCGCAAATACTCACATTTTTTAGATTTATTTCACAGGCTTTAATTTAATGACGCTATTATTTCAATAGTAAGCGACATGCTTCTTTAGATGTATTTTAGGATTTAATTAACAACACTATTCTTCACTTTTAGTGATCGGCGATGTGCCTTTTTAGATGTATTTTAGAAATTTATGGCGCTACTCTTCACTTTTAGTGGTAGGCGACGTGCCCCTTTTGCTCAGGCGTGTGTATGTGGGCTTGAGATCCGCTAGCTTTACTATTTATTTAGAGTGTGTGTATGTGCAAATATTATTGTCCAAATTTATATTGTACGGCCCCGTTCACTTCGCTGAAAAAATAAGCTGAAACACTGTTTCGGCTGATTTGTTGTGAGAGAAAAACACTGTTACGGCTGAAAACAAGCTGAAAAGTATGAATTATAAGAAAAGCAAACATGACATACAGTTAAAAGATCTCTCAGATACGTTCGTCGAGGTAGGGTGTGTTCTGTATGTAATTTAAGATTAAAAACACCCGAAAATCTTGCATGCATGCCCTGTAGTAGACACAGCCAAGTGCTCTCCGTGATAGCAAGCTCCCAATAGCAGATGTCATTGCGCTGACCTTTTCTACTTTGGCACTTTTCAACGTATGATACTAATCTATCTATACGATTCATTTGCTCTTTTTATGTCCCATCTGTATGACCACAACTGGAATGATGCTCATCATTGCACCAGGGCCCTGTTTAGTTCACGAAAATTTTTGAGAAATGGTACTGTGGCATTTTCGTTGTTATTTGACAATTAGTGTTTAATTATAGTCTAATTAGGTTTAAAAGATTCGTATCGTGAATTTCGTCTAAACTGTGTAATTAATTTTATTTTTTATTTATATTTAATGCATTCAAAAATTTGATGTGATGGGAAATCTTGAAAAATTTTGCAAAATGGAAGGGAACTAAACAACACCCAGGTTAGAGTAGTAACAGAGTAAAAGCCAAAGCTTTGCCTTCCTCTCTCTTTCATCCATCAATAAAATCACACGGTCTTTTGGCATTTGCGACAGACATTTAGACATCAGATTTGCCATAAACGTTACTCCTACACCATACCTGCATGATCTTTACCGTCTCCTTTCGTACACATGCATGACGCCATTTTTCCACATGGGGGACGCAGAGCGCAGCAGCTGGCGTGTTAGAATCCGCACGTGCTTCTAACAAGCGAAGCGAAGCCCTAGGCCCCCCAGCGGAGGCGCGCGGACACGCAACCGCCGCCATCGCCGTCCGTTCCAAAAACCCAACGGCCCCGATGCGCCACGCCCGCCGCGTCTCCGTCCCTGCTCCGGGGCCCCGCGGCACGAGCGGCCCCACCGAGCAGTCACGGGCGCGGCTCCCCTGCACCCCGGCCGCTTACAGCCGGGCCCCGCGAGACAAAGTCCCAAAGGCTCGCGGAGCGGCACACCAGCGAGGGAGAGAGAGAGAGGGGCGGAGGAGAGAGAAACCCCTAGTCTCCAGGCTCCAGCCGCCTCGCCTGCCCTCCCCTCTCGCCGCGTCCGCGTCCGCCTCCGCCTCCGCCTCCGCCTCCGCGCAGCGGGAGGAGGGAGGAAGGGGTTCGCGCCACGGACGGCGGCGCCGGTGCTGGTGCCTGCGGAAGGCCACGAGATCTCGCGGCGGCGCCGCCGGCTGGTGTGTCGGGGTGCGGCGGCGGGCGAGCCGGCGGCGGGCGGTGCTGGTGGTGCTCGGTGAGTCCGCTCGATCCCCTCGGCGCGGGAGCGTGCACCCGAGCTGCCTCGCCCCTCGAATCAAGGGTTCTGGTAGGGGGGTCGCCTCCTGCTCCCCCGGCGACCGCGGAATAAGCTAGCCCCCCCTCTCCTCGCCTCTCGCCTCGGGGGGGTTAGGGTTAGGTCTTTCCCCGGAATTGCGGGCAGAATTCCGCGGCCAAGGCGGCGCATTGCTACCGGCGCAGCGCGTCTCCGCCCCCCCCCTGCAGCCAACAATGATGGGGAAGACGCATAGGTTCTCCAAGGGCCACCCGCTCGGCTTCGTGCCCGACTACCGGCACGGGGTGGCGGAGACAGTCGGGGAGTCCAAGGGGCTCGGGGCTAGCCCCGCGAGGATCGACTCGGGGAGCTCCTGCGCTCTTCCGCCCAAGAGGAAGTGCGTCAGCGTGAATTCCGAGGAGGGGGAAGGAGCCTCGGGGTTCAGCGTGCCCCGGGAGGTGTTCTCGCTGCCCAGGATGACGGCTCTGGACAAGAAGGACCTGGAGATGAGGCTCCGCCACGAGCTCGCGCAGGTGAGGGACCTCCAGAGTAGGCTGTTTTCGAGAGGGCCTGCGGTGAGCATGAATGGTGCGGCGGCTGCGTCGGCGCCCGCAGGCGATGTGCAGCCCAAGAAAAAGGTTGAGAAGCTCAAGCGGAGCGATTCGGTGCAAACGGACAGGGCAGCGCCGCCACCGGTGGCTGCGGCCGTCGCTGCACCTGTTGCCAGCTCTGTTAACTACACATCATCGTTTAAACAATGTGCCAACCTTCTCAAGTCCCTTACGAGCCATGGATGGGCAGGCCCGTTTCTTGTCCCGGTTGACATTGTGAAGTTGAACATCCCTGACTATTTTCAAATAGTCAAGCAGCCCATGGATTTGGGTACGATCCAGAAAAAGATGAAGGCAGGCATGTACTCTACACCTCGGGAATTCGCTGCAGATGTGAGGCTCACTTTCAGCAACGCTATGAATTATAACCCAGTCAATAATGATGTTCATTTAATGGCCAAAACTTTGAGCAAGAACTTTGAAACTCGATGGAGGCTTATTGAGAAGAAGCTCCCTAAACCAGATGAGAAGCCTCCACGAGATGAGAAACCTCCTCAACCAGATGAGAGGCCTCCTCAGCCAGTTGAGAAGCCTCCTGTGAGGGAGCCCACAAAAAAGAATTCAACTAAGAGAGTTGCCATTGAGAAAGAAGACCCCACCAAGAAAAAACCCTCAAAGAAAAGTGTACCTAAGCAAGACATCTTTCGGGAAGAAGATTCAGCGGACAATCCAGTTTTGCTACCAAAGAAGAGGAAAACCTCTCCTTTGGTACAAGATGCTCCTTTGGTAGAGGATATTGTTCCAGCCGGAAAGAGAGTGATGACGAGTGAGCAGAAATACGATTTAAGTGCAAGATTACAATCATATGGTGCATTCATTCCAGATCATGTAGTTGAGTTCATAAGGAGTCACGCTGATGATTGTGATGCTGACGAAGAGGAATTAGAGCTTGATATGGATGCTCTTGGAGATGATACACTTTTTGAATTACAGAAGCTACTTGATGACTATGACAGGGTTAATCCGTCAAGAAACCTTACAGAAGAGGAGCCTCATGAGGTTGAGGTGGGTGCTGCTGTATTAGAGATTGCTATTTCATTGTTTCATTTCGTAAATAACTGTTTTATGCTCTGCTCAACAGTCTCGGAGTCAATATGAACTCATCAATCCATCAGTGTGTAACGTTGAACTCATCAATCCATCAATGTGTAACGATGAAGGTCTGTTTCTCATCCATTGCTCATTTATGATACTAATTTTTCATGTAAACTAAAATATTATATGCATGTTTTTCAGGCAATGAGCTCATTGACGAGGATGTTGATATTGGGGAGAATGACCCTCCAGTTTCGACTCTTCCTCCTGTGGTACTTGAGGATGAAACGGCAGACAGAAGCAGCAAGCATAGTACATCTAGCAGTTCTAGTAGTGGCTCAGAATCATCCTCTAGTGGTACGTAATTTCACAAGTTTCACCCCAAATTTCCTATTGGGACCACTATGGTACTGGACCCATCAATGTACTTTGGGCACAATATGCTGCTAGCTTTCTGCTGCATGATGCAAATTAGCAATCTTATTGACTATGTCATCCATAAGGCTCGTTAATTAAGCAGTCATAGTTGAGAAAATGATAGATTTACTTTTGACATATTGAATTGAGACCGGCAGTATTACTCCTCTCATTTTTTTCTCAGCTGACTATTCTTTTCTAGTTCCATAAAATAGTTATCCAATAAATGCTACATGTTATTGGAAGTAATCCCATGTTAGATTCTGGACTTCATTGACATGCTTATGAAAGGAGCCAGCCAACATGCTTGTGTAGAAGTTGAGCTCAGGGTAGGACATATTGTACTGTTCCATAAGAAATTTACACCAACCAGTTCAATGGAAACAAAAGCTATAGGCTTACAGGAGCATGGTTTGGTTTATTCTTTGGCCTGCACCTTTTTATATTGTGCACTTTTTAATAGCGGGCAACACCAGATCATGATGGCACAACATTATATGGGACAATGCAACATTTAGTTATGGCCCCTCATGATATTACTTATTGTGATTCTGAGCTACATTGGGGTTAAAATAATTTCATAAATCCATGAATTATAAGGGAATAGAAACTGAAATGCTTCTTTGTGATGATGGCCTACCTTCCTTCTCACCTGCATATCTTTATCCTTGCACAGTAGCTCAAATTTATTAGAGAATGCAATAGTTGTAACCAGTTACAGAAACTTTAACTATTAATGCTGCCAACTGTTATGAAGTCCATAAAGAAACGTTTTTTCCCAAGTATTTCACTGAATAATAGGATCTAGCTTCTGCTATTGATATGGGTTCATGAATCATTTGTTTATTAGCAAGGTCAGTTGATAAATCAACACATTTGATTATCCTTAGTGCCTAAACCGTGACTTGGGGCTCTTGGTGGGTTTCAACTCTAGCCTACCCCAACTTGCTTGGGACTGAAAGGCTATGTTGTTGTTGTTGTGATTATTCTTCTGTATTTCTGGACTGTTCTATGCATTCTACTACAACAATTGTGGGAATTCTTTGGTTATGATTCAGAAAGATGAAACATTTGTCTTTAGTTTGGAGTGAATTATACCACTGATGGAAAAAAAAACCAGTGTTCTTTTAGAAGGTTCTCTTTGGATCCATTCAATTAATTATCAGGACCCTTACTGTTCATATTTGAAAAGTGACATTTTATCTGTATGGCTTTATCTTGATGGGCTGTATTATAATTTGATGATTTAGTTTCAAGTACAAATCTAAAAATTGGATTCTATGTAGCCAACCAAGCCAAGCCATAAAAAAAATCAAAATGCAAATAATATATATTCGTGGTTATATACTTCCTTTTAGTCTTGCTTAATGTAAAGGGTTATAGAACAAGAATGGAGACAACATGTGCATCTGCTGCATACTGTTTCTCTTTGTTGTGCCCTTAACTTGCCTGAGTTGTCATGTCGAATGCACTGATGATATTTCTGTTTTTACCTCCGAAGACTCAGATTCAAGTAGCTCTTCTGGAAGTGATACAGATGCCAAAGCTCCTCAACAAAACAGCGGGTCAAAGGTTCTTATATATCTCTTTTTAATCTGAATCCTTTTCAGAGTAGCAGAAGTTTCAATCAAATTTATCTCTTTCTGTTGATGCGAAGGATATTTTAAGACACTATCTCAATGGTTATTGTCTCTCTCTCTCTCTCTTCTCTTGTCTACATGCAGGAAAAAATTCTACCTGTGGATGGCTTGGATAAGGAAAAGGGTAAGTTTTGCTTCATAGGTGTATCAATATTTTGGAATCTCAATCAAACCCTCCTGTTTTCCGCCTACTAACATAACCTTATGGAACCCAACACAAAACTCAACGAGAATAATGATGCAATGATACATACATGTCCAAAGCCCATACCTTTTAAAAAAAAAGTATTTAACACTTTTTTTTCTAGATGAGATAATTAGTGCAATTATTGTCTTGTGTTGTGTGAGCTGATGGATTTGATTTTTATATCCTAGACAGTGATTCAGGTTACACTTGGCCTGAGATTTACTGAACCAATTGGTTGAACTGCCCATCCAAATTTTATTTGTTTTAATCTGATGAATAGCAATCTATTAGCAGTGGCAGGTCCAGAGTTCGTTTTCATGAGTCAATTATTGGGTGTGATATTCAGAGGTTGATAATTGGGCATGTATTTTGAGTAGGATCATTCCCTTATTGCCTTTGAACTGGACCTTTTCTTTCTATACAATTCCTATACATAACTTGTTTTACTGAAAAGAAAGGACAGTTGACACTACACCTCTAAATGTTTGCAGATAACATTTCCTGGGCTTTGCAACCCAGGAATATAAAACCACTTCATTCTTACACACTCTTGATTTAATTTGCAGATTCACTGAACACATTAAATTTACCAGAGCAAAGTACAAACCCTATATCTGTTTCTGCTGATGGTGAGGGTAAGCATGAATTTTCATGATGGCCGGTGAATACCCAATCTTCTGTGGTAGAGAAAATGGGTTCTCTTACAGGTGTATGTATGAAAATTTTAGGGGGAAATGTATCTGAGAAGCAGGTCTCCCCTGACAACCCTGACAAGCAAATCCGAGCTGCCCTTCTGAGAAGCCGCTTTGCCGATACGATTCTTAAGGCTCGTGAAAAGGCCCTTGATCAGGTGTGTATGTGAAAATGATTCCTTGAGAGCATTATTGTCTGGGCGTTTTGTGTTATTCACTGTAAGCTCACCTGATTGGTAATAATATCAGACTACAAAAAAGGATCCTGAGAAGCTTCGACGTGAAAGGGAGGAACTTGAGAGGGTACAAAGAGAAGGTGAGATGCAATAGAATCATTTTTAGCTGACAACAGTTGCGTGACAGAACTTCTGTTACAGAGAGAGCTCGATTGCAAGCTGAGGCTAAAGCTGCAGAGGATGTTCGCAAGAGGGCTGAAGCAGCAGCTGCTGCTGAGGCTGCTGCAGAAGCTAAACGGCAAAGAGAACTTGAGAGAGAAGCAGCTCGCAAAGCTTTGCAAGAGGTAATATCTACTGTATTCTCCCCACGTGCAACATCATATGTTCTGCTGTTACCATACTTGAAGTGTAAGCAATGTTGGCTCGCAGATGGAGAAAACTGTTGACATCAATGAAGGGAGTCATTTTTTGAAAGATCTTGAAATGCTCGGAAGTGTCACAGGTGAACAGATACCAAACTTGGTTGGTGAAACAAGTCCTGGGTTTCAAATGGGAAGCAACACCCTAGAAAAGCTCGGGTTGTACATGAAAAATGATGAAGATGATGAGGATGGTGATTTCACAGATGAACCAGTGGCAGACGTTGAAGAGGGAGAAATAGATTAACTATGTTTCTGGACCATTTTTGATACGTTACAGGAGGACCTGTTGGCGTGACTGATCTGCATAGCTTTTCTTTGGTATACAAAGTGACCTGACGAAAGATCGTGTCGCATCGAACTTGAAGGTCTGGTATTCATTTTTGTAACTGCCCAAGTTTTGGAGCCAAGTTGGCAAATGATGTAGCGAGCCTCAAACTTGTTGGAAGTTCGTGGTGCTGCATGCGAGTGCATGGAGCATGCCTATCGTTTGGATCGAGAATCTCTCTGGACTTTCCATATCCATAAAATGGAATGGCGAGTTTATTGCATATATGATGAGGCCATTAAAGGGGATGAAAAGGAGAGAGGGGGTTGGGGGATGGTGATGGTTCTTGGCTCTTGAGCAGGTGCGAGCCGTTTTTGAGGGGTAGTTTTAGAGCCATTTCCGTGTTGTGAATGTAATATCGGAATATCGGAAACTGTACAAAAGTTAGCCTGATAGATGGAAAACATTGCCTTTAATTTATGCAGTGCCTGTTCTTCACCGACCACTTCACTTTTTTCCGGAGTAAAGTTTTCATGAGATGCTGCTCTTTCATATTGCGGCCCTGTTCTTTTTGCTGAAATTTTGGTTTATGCTGATGCTTATGTTAAAATGTGTGAGGGGAAAACGCTGTTCGTTCGTTGCAAGGACAGTAGTAGTGTTGCAGAACAGGACGGCTTTGGGATCCTGTTGCTTATTACTTTGACACAGAAGTTCTGATATGTAGCTTGTCATGTATGTACACGATCTTTCAGTAGTGATGGTTACCAACCTGTTTATAATAGTATTATCGTAGGTCACATGCATGGGTCTTTGACGGTTGACGCCAATGTTTCTGCTGGCATTAGTGTAGAATTATGTAAGGCTGTAGAGTGGATAAGGCGCGTAGATAAATGTTGTAGCGAGGAGGGTAGTTGACTTTCTTCCATGTGGCCTTGAATCCATTTGTCCAATTGTCCGACTAGAATTTGATAATCGTTCTCCTAGTATTAGCTAGTGAATTGGTGTGAAAGTTAAACTATTTTTTTTCTCCTAGTCCCCTTATATGTTCCCTCTTCCAATTAAGTAGACTTCCAACTTTGATCGACCATATCCATCAAATTAGTTTCTTTAACTTCTCCATAAAATATGTTTTGGTAATGTGTTTATTTGATGTTCTTTTAAGAAACTTGACTAAAATGAAGTTATAGAAGTTTGACTTGGGATAGAGCTAAAGTGAACTATAATTTTATTTAGATAGAGGGAGTAATATGTTACGAAGGATCATTCGAAGGACATTAGAATACGTAGTGTTATCAAGAAAGAATGGAAATTTTACTCGTGGTGGAAATGAGAAGGCCAACATAAAGAGCCTAGAGCATGCAAGGCCCAGGCATCTTTCTCAAGGTCCCAACTAGAAGCTACTCTATCAAAGCCCAAAGTGAACACAGACAAACATTTCCCCTAGAATATTGACAAATACAACATACATATATGGATATGATAATAAAAAACCATCTCGTAGTTCAAGACAAAATTAACAGAACCACAGCAGGTCACGGATCATCATGACTCATGACTGTACATGTATCTTTCTCCGAGAAAAATGGAATTTCATGGCTTCAGATTCAGAAACTTGTTTTGGCTGACGATGGCGCCTGTTAATTATGGCTTAAACCAGGGTAATCTTGGTAGAATTTGTATGTCTTTATTTTCAGAATTATCTGCCGGAGTCCTCCAATCGGTGACAGCACCATCAACAGCACCCCAATAACAATGCATATCTGAAGAACATGTTCAACACAGGGGAAAGAAAGTAGATGTCAAGCAGACACATTCTGATGCTGAAGAGAGAAAAATACTCTTGGATTGTCAGTTGCATTGCATCCTTCTTATCCTTACCCAGTTGGTGAACCATGAGAGGCTGAACCTTCTGGGCTTGTAGATGATGAGCCACATGATGCAGGGAAGCTGGCACAAACAAGGGAGATTTTGTCAGCTCTCTGATGCAAGAACTCTGAACCTGACTCATTGTACATCCTGATGAAATGAAACTACAGTAGCAGAAAAAACAAAATGGTAAATGGGTGATTAGGATTGGGAGCTTACGAAGTAGCTTGTCGGCGCGTAGGCGAATCCACCGAAGAAACTGAGCAGTTCGCTGAAGAAGGGGAAGGTGATGGCTACGAACATTGTGAGCGCTGCACAGGTGTCAGGTTGTTGCATTGCATCTCATGTCAGTCTGGTGCATGTGTGCACTGTGCAGTCAGTTTATCAGATTTTTCAGTTCAGAGTTTCAGGCATTGCATTACCAACATAGACAGTCCGGGCAACGAGACGGAGCCTGAATTCTGGCCTGAACCAGTACTTCTTCACCAGCACGGTCTCGATCATGTCGAACACCGGCATGGCGTCTCCACCATCTCCACCATCTGCCACAGCGTGTACACCGTGATGATCCACGACAAGACCAGCACCGTGACGCCGACGTCCCTGCGAGTGGTGATCGATCGGCCAGAACAAAGGAAGACGAGCTATCAAAGCTGTATCCATGACATGACAGCCCATATGGATGGAATGATTGATGACGAGACGGACCAGCCAAGCTCGGACATGGCGTAGGGGAGGGTGAGCACGCCGGCGCCGACCATGGCGGTGACATTGCGGAAGGCGGCGTACCACCACTTGGCGTTCCTCCTCGCGTTGACGGGAAGCCAGTCATCGGTCGTCGGCTTCTCCTGCGCGCTCCACCGGCCTTCCCCTTCCTGCGGCGCGTCTGACGCCGTACGCCTCCCTTTGGGTGCAAGAGCAACCGTGGCAAGCTGCAGAGTTTGAAGTTTGGTGGATCAGCAGACGAGAGCCAGAGACACAAGCAAATCTCAAGCTTGAATGATCTTCCTTTGTTCCAAAATTCTTGCGTCTAAACAACACCCGACTGTCCAAGAAGCTCCCAAGATTTGATTTTTCAGACATCAAATTTGGGTTCAGATTGGGTTTAATAACTTTTGTATTTGCAAAAAGGGTTTGATTTGATTTTGTACTATTTTGACGAAACTGATTTAACTTCGTACTATAGCACCCAAAATGTTGTTACCCCCCTTCATTGCCAAAAATTACACCCGGTATGTGATTGTAATTCATATGTAAAGTATCTGAAGTTTCAGTACAAACTAAATGTAATAAAGGCATAAACAAAACTTCAGGTTTTAGGAGGCTATAAAACGCTTGAATTTTTCTTACCTCTCGTATTCACTACGTCCAAATCAGAAATCTTGGCACAAATCTGACATTAAAATCCAATCATTCCGTTGTAAAACGACAGTAATAAGTATTCTCTAAGCTTTAATCCTTTCTTTTAAGGATCTGAAATTTTAATAATTTCATGTTTGAAACGGTTTCGAAAGCTAGATATATATATTGCCAAAATGAAAGAATGGAAGAAAGTAGTAAAATAATAATAACAATAAAAATGGGACACTGATTATTGCAAGGAGGAGAAAGGAAGAAGAAGCTGATATGGCCGGCCGGCAAACATGATGAAGAAATTGGAGTGAAGAAGATGGTGTATGGTGTGGTGGGCGTGCCTTGGCCGGAGAATAGCTGTCCAATGGTTGCATCTCCATGGCCGGCGGCGAGAGTGCCTCACCGGTGGATGCCATGGCAGAGAGAGAGAGAGAGAGAGAGAGCCAGAGGAGGCCAGCAGAGTCTTGAGCGATAATGGAGAGGGAGGTAGCGGAGGCGGCGGCAGGGACAAGCTCGTCTCTTCTTCATGGAGCACCAGTGAAAGGGAGCTCCGAGCCTCCGTGGCTCCGTCCCCGGTTCGTTTGGGCCTGCTGGACCGTGGCTGAAAGTAAAAAAATATGACTTATAAGTCAAACAAGTCCAAATAAATAGGACGTATGCCCACCGTCCAATCCCCATCGGACGTTCCGGGTGAGACTGGCCATAGCAATCAGGCGTTGATTTCTCATTTGTTTGGCTCCGGACAGTCTCTTTCCTTCAGAAATTTCATGCACACGTCTGAAATATAAGATATCCAATTTTGTCCTAAGTTAAACTACAGTAACTTTGATCAAATTTATAAAAAAGAAAATTAACATCTATCACATAAAAAATGTACATTATAAAAGTATATTCCATAATGTATCTAATTAAGCTAATTTCAAGTCCTATGTATTTTTATTCTTTTCTATAAACTTGGTCAAAGTTACTGTAGTTTGACTTAGGACAAAACAAAATTTAAAATAAATACGCATCTCATTTCGAGAAATAAACTAATCTCAAATTTAATCAAAGTATATGAAAAATATTATTTTATAATAAAAAAATGAATATCATTAAATTAATCACGTCTTATACTTTTATAAATCTATTTAAAAATATTTATACTATATTTTATAAATCTGGTTAAATCTAAAATTAGTTGACTTTTTTTCGAATATGCAAAAGATTTGGGCGGACATGTTCGTTTGAACTTATCAGCTAGAATCTACAATATTTTTCTCTCGCAACAAATCAGCTTCAGCCGGCTTTAATACGAGCCGAACAAACCCATAAGGTAGAAGAGTTTAACCATATAAACGACGTGCTTCTGATGAGCGTCCTAAGAGGTCTATAGATTACAGCCGGATGCTAGACCATCCTAGCAAACATATTCAAGTTTTGATATTACACATTGGTAGTACGAGCTGTACATTTATCATGAAGGGGCTTAAACGTTTGTACCCTGTTTTGAAGCGAAATGTTGATTTTGCTCTTGTTTTTAAACTTTGTGATTTTACTCCTACGATTTCAAAACGAACGGAGACTTTAACCTTGTTATGTGAAGTTCCACTAACGGTGCTAACTTTGGACAAATGGACAACTTTGCCCATACATTTTATCCCTATTTTATTTTGATATTTGTGTTTTACCCCTATTTTCAGATCAACAATTTGGCAATTTCGATACAAATTATACAATTCAGTCATTGAAAAACAGAAATTGACAGCATTTCAGCTAACAATTCAAATAAACAGAAATTAATATCAGACAATAAATTAATATCACATATATTACATTGATCGCAACAAAAATTCAAGTACGACTTTTTTTTCAACACGTAAATCCTCTGCACACGTCAATTTTTGAGAAGAGACCGCTTGGGTCCGCTTGAGTCGAATCGAATCGGCCCCGTTCGGCTTACCCAGAAGCTAGCTTGTTCGGCTTCTTTTTTTCAGCTAGAACAATATTTTTCTCTCACAATAATTTAGCCAGAACAGTGTTTTTTCAGCCAATTTCAACTAAAATTCAGCGAGCCGAACGAGGCCGGCGACAAACTAAGCAAATTTTTTTGGAAACAGGGGTAGGATTTACGTGGTTCAGTGCGCGCCAGTCGGGTCAGATAGATCGATGTCACGTTAACATGAATAGTCAGTCATACACGCTGTCTTCTTTCTTCGTGAAACACACGCAAATATATATTTTGCTCGTGCGAGAGGGAGAGAGAAAAAAAGAGAGAGGTCGTGTGTTTGCTACGTGGTCTTCTAGGATCCAAGCCCCAGCCATTTTTGCTGACGAAAGCGACACGTCAAGCTTGTTTTCCTCATTATTTTACCTGAATCTTCTTATCAGTTAGTCCCTGTTTAGTTCCCAAAATTTTGCAAAATTTTTCAAGATTTCCCGTCACATCGAATCTTTAAACGTATACACGAAGCATTAAATATAAATAAAAAATAAAACTAATTACACAGTTCAGACGAAATTCACGAGACGAATCTTTTAAGCCTAATTAGACTATAATTAGACACTAATTACCAAATAACAACGAAAGTGCTACAGTACTATTTTCCAAAAAAAATTCACCAACTAAACAAGGCCTTAGCTCAGCTGAATAATAGAGTTTCGGTCAAAGGAGTTCAGCTGGATATATAATTAATGAAACAGTGACAGTTGGTTTAGCTGGTCCATCGGACTATCTCGAGCGATGGCATGCGATTTTTCCCGGAGATTTCCAGATGCTGACAAGTCTTGTTCCATGGATCATCGACTTGACTGACTGTTCTGATTGATGAGATCGAGTAGTTCAAATGAGCGATCTATCTGCAGATCCAAACTGGGTCGGTTTGTTAGGTCGCCGGTGGTGGGACCTACCTAGGTTCAAATTCACAGACTACGCATTTTCATGGGAAGTTTGTCAAGTCCAAGATATGCTAGTCTATAGTGTGAGCCCCAAAAAAAATGGAGTTGAATTGGGGCACTTAAACTTACGCCTAGAACACTATTTTCTCTATAGTAGAAAAACCATAAACGAACTAGTATGATATGCACCTTAGAGTTTTCTTGTGAAGGGTTTTATTTGCAATGTAGAGACCAATTTACCGTCTAGTCTATGCTAATCTAGAAAAGCTAAAAGTCACAAAAGAAGAGCACAATACGAAAGCTTCAAATGTGCCAAAATGCACCGGTTGCCAGACTCCCGTAGGCAAAGATTTATCCAGTGGCACCGGTTGCCAAAATGCATGCAATCCCTAGTGCACGCTGGAGCTCCTCCTAGTCACGGTGTTAGGCAAGCCACAAAGGCCATCATGAACCAAGACAACTGCCATAAACCACTAAGGCTCACACGCTTGTTGCCCAACTCTACCGATCACTAAGATGTCGTTCACTAAGAGCTTCTCCGCCAAGGAAGGGGTCTCCTCGTCCCTCGCATACCAAGTCACTGCGCTGTTTGTATACACTAAGCTCAGAGGGTTGACATCATGAAAGCTCTAGTTTGATTTTGGTGAATTGATGAAACCATAAGTGCTAACCTAGTTTATCAAGCGATCATGAGATAGGTAGCACATTCCAAGTGGAGAAGCAAATGAAGATCATGACATGACGACGGTGATGCCATGGTGATGATCAAGTGCTTGGACTTGAAAAGAAGAAAGAGAAAAACAAAAAGGCTCAAGGCAAAGGTATAAATTATAGGAGCCATTTTGTTTTAGTGATCAAGACACTTAGAGAGTGTGATCACATTTAGGTTTGATAGCCGTACTATTAAGAGGGATGAAACTCGTATCGGAATGCGGTTATCAAAGTGTCACTAGATGTTCTAACTCATTGCATATGCATTTAGGATCTAGTGGAGTACTAACACCCTTAAAAATGTTTGTGAAAATATGCTAACACATGTGCACAAGGTGATACACTTGGTGGTTGGCACATTTGATCAAGGGTGGTGAAGTTTGGGAGCAAGGGTAAGAAACTCCACCGGCGGAGTGGCGGATAGTCCGACGGTGCCACCGGCGCCCTAGACAGAAAAGACGGAGGTCACTAGACGTGACCGGACGCTGGCCACGGTTGGACCGGCGCGTCTGGTCAGGTGTAGCAGCAAAGTCGCTGGCGTCGGTCAAACGACCGGACGCTGGTAGGGTGCGTCCGGTCAGTGCTGACGTACGCTGACGTGATGCGCATAGAGGAGACGTTGAGTGACCGGACGCTAGGTGAGTCCGGTCGGGCATGACCGGACGTGTCCGGTCGAAGAAATTCATTTCTGGAACCTTACTGGAAACGACCGGATGCTGGAGGTTGAGCGTCTGGTCAGTTTGTGCGCTGTGTCCGGTCAACAAATGACCATTGAAATCTGACGAACAATATTTTAAGCAGGGGACACGTGGCGTGAATCACGTGACCGGACGCTGAGGGCCAGCGTCCGGTGACCCCGCGTTGTGCCTAGTGAAGTGGTACAACGACTCTATTTCGTGGGGGCTTCTATTTAAGCCCCATGGACGGCTCAAGCTCACACTCTTGTCCATTTGCATTGACATAACAACCTTGTGAGCTTAGCCAAAGCCCTCCCACTCATCTCCATCATTGATTCATCATCTTTGTGAGATTGGGAGAGAATCCAAGTGCATTGCTTGAGTGATTGCATCTAGAGGCACTTGGTGTTCGTGTTTCACTGCGGGATTCACTTGTTACTCTTGGTGGTTGCCGCCACCTAGATGGCTTGGAGCAGCGAGGATCGTCGAGCGGAGGGTAGTGATTGTCTCCGGCTCCAATCGTGGTGATTATAAGGGGTTCTTGACCTTTTCCCGGCGGAGCACCAAAAGGTACTCTAGTGAATTGCTCGTGGCTTGTGTGATCCTCATCTTGTGTTGGTTGTGTGGCACCCTTTTGAGGGTTTGGTGTGTGATGCCAATTAGCACGTGAACCTCCAAGTGAGTGAATCGCCACAACAAGGACTAGCTTGCCGGCAAGCAAGTGAACCTCGGTAAAAAAATCATTGTGTTCATCATTGATTCTGAGGTGATTGGTCTTCATTGTTATTCATCCTTATGATTGATTGGTTCCTTCATCTACACGGCGGTATAACTTTCTTGATCACTCTCTTTACATTACCGCAAACTAGTTGTCAAGCTCTTTAGTGTAGCTAGTTGTGAGAGCTTGCTTGCTTGGTTGGTGTGGCTCTTTAGTTAGCCTTTGAGAGCACACTAACATAGGGTAGTGTCCTAGCTATTGTGTGAATAGATACTATCTAAACTAGAATTGTGGTAGGTTGCTTGCTTTTTGAGTAGGCTAGAGCAACACTTGCTTCGCCTCATTATTGTCTAACCATTTTGTTAAGTGTTGCTGTAGAAATTTTTATTAGGCTATTCACCCCCCTCTAGCCATTAGGACCTTTCACATCACCGAAGGGTCACAAAAACCTCGAGTGCTTAGGCTTACCAAGATTACAAAGGCACAACATCCCAATCATTGAAGCTCTCAAGATCTAAGGCCTAGCCCTCATATGAATAATGGCTATATCCTATGCCTTGGGTTTCATCAATATGCATTTGATAAGGTGGATGGAGTGTAGGATCACTTCCTCTAGCTTCTTGGGGCCATGGGACACTTGAATAACGTTAAGCAAGTGAGTGGGAACCTATATATATAGCCATCCACCCTAGCTAGCCATTAGCTTGTTACCACAAAAAAGTGCTTAGACGGTCTGGTTCTTGTCTATGCCCCTTCTATACCTCACCTATCGAACTGGATGCATCTTCGCTCCACCATGCTCAAATTATCCTCACTTGTCTCTCGTATATATGATCTGCCATGACTATCATCAGTTTAATTATAGGATAGTCTTGCAAGTAATTGGGGTTGGTGTTCTAGTCAGGGCGACTACTACTCGCCTTGACATTTTCATCCCTTGCTTTTGTCGTTCATACAAGCTCTAGGACTGGTGTCATTTTGGCATCTATTCATGTAATCGCTTACATGAGCAACACATCCTGTTTTTAAATGGATCTTGCTGATTCTAGTCATTTGCCTATTGGCTACCTTGTGACTATGTATCATAGAGTGGAACACCTAAAGATCATTTATCTAATGTAAAGTAAGTGCTCATTAGTCATTGGCTAAGACTATGTGGCTTGGAAAGAGGGTGGAGGCACCATTGAAGATCTTTGATTTGGTGGTACTCATGGCACCTATTGTACTTCGGGGGGGGGGGGGGGGAATTCCCTAGGACTAATCTTGGCTAGTTGTATATGGTAATGGCCTTGTTGAAGGCATTGTGAAATACGAGCCTCTCTAGGGTGAAAACTATGGTCTAGGCTTCATCGGTGTCTCATGTCCTTCTTGGAGGCATTGCTTTTGGGGAGTCTTCATCGTGATCCAAGTTTTGCAATGTTAGTGGATAGAATAAAGACTATGTTGTGTGTTGTAGCTTGTTATGGTATGATAGACACCAAGTCTTTCTTATTTTGTTGTCTTAGGCTGGTAGTGATCTTACTGCTATTGCATCTTCTTGATGTAACTGACTGATATAAATCAAACTTTCTTTATAAAAAAAGTCTCTCATATGTGTTTATAGGACAAAATGGTGTGCGAGTTGTTAGGATAAAGTATACGCTTGAGCATTTGTAGGGATGAGTTTGCACGCGTGTATGTGAATATAGCTTCGTAGATAAGAGGAAGAGCAATCTACAACATATTTATTGCTCATATAATCTTTGTCTTTCTTTATTGAGCGCATGGGCCTTGATTAGTGGATTGAGTTTATTTTCACTATTTTTGTTCCACAGAAATTATAGTTTGATTAGGAGCATAGCTCGTTAGGTTAGGTTTCTTATGGCTAGACTTGTCCACAGTGATCATATTATCTGATAATTACTCTTTCATTGGTAGGTAATGTACCAACGATTGTGAGGCGCATGTGATGAATTCTCAATCTCAAGATCCAATTGGCCTTAGGGGCATCCATAGAGGTAGAGTGTGCATGCATGTGTTTGTAGGGATACAATGAGTGCATACAGGTGTATGTGAGCTCTTGTAGATTCCACAAGTGTGTCAAGGGAGGGGATGTCTAAAAAGAAAACCAAGATGTTCAATTTGTGGAAGGAGTCAATTGGCTCAAACGGATAGGGTTGATGAGCTCACCTTCCATTTGCCTTCTCTTGCATCCTTCGACACAAATAAATTCTATATTGATTCTAGAGTTCTTTTGGAGTCTTTAGAGCCACTTACAAGTGGGCTCATTCCTCGAAACCTTCAAATATACCTCATAGAGATAATACATATCTTGCCTTTTCCTTTTCTAGTGAAATCTCTACTTGTCTCCAGAATAAAACTATCAAAACCTCACTTGCTTCGTGCCTAAGCATCCTAAGCCGATGATTGGTTGATTTGGGTGTGTGAAGACCAAGTTGGGTTCTAGCCGACCCACATAGTCCATAGGCAATCGCCTATGGATCAATTGAGCATGGCTAGGCTTATCCTTCGTGAGCTCAATCCACTTCAAGGGAATCATGTCTTCTTCTATCTAAATTGGGCTAGTTTTCCCCCCCAAATATACACCGTAAGACAAAATCAAATCTAGAGTGAAATATGTCGGGGTTATGAAATATAATCAATAGTATTAGTATGAAATTCAAATATAATGGTAAGATTGTGTGCATAATGAGTGCTACCACTTTGCCAATCTCAAGGTTTAAGCGGTTGGTACCTTGGAGGCATATATTAGGGTAGGATGTGTATGTATGTCCATGAGGTCGTGCGTGCAGCGTAGGTGCAATACTTAATGAGGAAAACTATGAATTGAAAGGAAAAACATACATAACAATTGGTAAGTAAATCCTGTCACAACCGAAAAAGATTACAAGGTAATAACATGAGTGTTGCGTTGAAATATATATGAACAATAGAACAATGTCAAAAATTATGGTCCTCAAATTTACCCATGAACTTCTTACAATTGTTTCTTGAAACTATTGGCCTGTTCAGAAGCATGGATTGATGGACTAATATACATAAAGGTTGTTTGAATTGTAATGTGACATTAATTGGGAACTATCAATGAACTATGGATGAAAGAAATACAAACCACCTCACTCATTCTCCCTAATAATGCACAAATAAGCTCTCTCTTTCCTAGAATATATACAAACAAGATATACACATGTATATGGTATCACAAAACAAACTCCTAGGTTAACAACAACGACACATCACATATCGTCATGAGCAGGAACAAAGCTTTGAATATGACACATGCCATCTTGTTGCATGACAAAAACTTGGTAAGGCATAACCCAAATCAAGTTTTTCTTTTGCCAAGATGGAGATAAACATTAAGTCCCATTCAAAACTTGGGACATGTCAATCATTTGTTAACTATGACACAAACCTTGGGTTTTGTGTTGAATTTCATGTTTACTGGTAGAAGTGGTATGTCTTGGCTTTCAAGATGATCTGCCGAAGTCCACCGATCGGTGACAGTACCATCAGCAAAACACCTAGGACAATGCAGATCTGAAGAACGTGGACAACAAAGATATAGTGGTTATACTAAGAAGTACTGAAGGGAGAAAAATAGTCTTGGATTATCCACTTGTTCTTACCCAGTTGGTAAACCATGAGATGCTGAAAGTTTTGGGTTTGTATATTGTGAGCCACATGATACAAGGAAGCTGCCAGAAACAAGCATGAATCAGTCAACTCTCATGTCACATTTCTGCACTTGATTATATATACCTATTAACGGTTCATCATATGATTTGTTACTAGTCGAGTAGGATTAGCAAGAATGTAAATCTTGACGATTAAGACATTGCAAGAAACTATTGTAGCAGCAAAAAAAAAAAAAGGAGGTAAATGGATCAATGGGAGCTTACAAAATACGTCGTCGGTGCGAAGGCAAATCCGCCAAAGAAGCTTAGCAATGCACTGAAAAACGGGAAGGTGATGGCTACGAACATTGTGAATCCTGCACGTACAGGTTGCATCTCATCAGTCTGGTTTTCAGACCTTCTGAGTTCAGACTGAAGACTTCGATTCAGAGTTCAGATAGAGCCATTACCGACATAGACACTCCGGGCAATGAGACGGAGCATCAGCCTTGGACGGAATCCAAACTTCCTGACCAGCACCGTCTCTATCATGTCAAACACCGGCATCGCATATACCTGCGCCAACCGCCAACAACCACAATCACTGTCGTCCATAGATAGTTCCATACCACCAAGACTTGTGGAAAACAGACATTATGTATATTTTTTTATATGTTTGCATCTTTTGAATTAGATGTTAGGATATGATATCTTTAACTATATATTTCATAAATAATCTAGAGAAGAAATATTGTATAGATATACATACCTGGTAGCTGCCAATGAGATGAACGACAACCATCATGTTGGCGAGGGCGATGAGCCACTTGGGTTTCCTGAGGGTGACAAGGATGTTCTCGTCGACGCCGTTGCCGAAGGCCCAGTAGCCGACGAGCGCGGCAGGGAAGTAGCACACGGCGACGATGATGTAGGCGACGACGACGCCCTTCCACATGGGCTTCTTGGACGGCTTGTCCGGCGTCGACGGGATGGTGGCCTGGATCTCCAGCACCACGTTGTGCCCGGCGTACGCGAACGCCACGTCCCCGAGCGCGCCGAAGAAGCCGAACACCTTCCCCGGCGGCGTCGTCGCGCGCAGGCCGTAGTGCACGTCCGCCGACTTCCCCTTCTGCACCGACGCGATCCATGCGATTGTCGAGTAGCTGCCATGCGCCCAAGCCAGCATATCAGTGATCTTGACGGTAGAGAAGAACGAAATAATAACAAGCACAGTGAAAGAGATGAAGTGCCTACCAAAGCGACATGACGGCGGCGGCGAGGGAGACGCCGGAGATGGATTGGAAGTTGGGGAGCTGGGAGAGGACAAAGTGGCAGGAGGCGAAGATCATGATGAAGTAGGTGAGCTTGATGTCCTTGCTCTTGCACTTATCGTCGCACACCACGTCGTGGAACTTCTGCAGGGACTGGCCGCCGGTGACCATGTACACGATGTTGAGCCCCACCTCCACCACCAGCTGCTGCGGCACGACGATCCACAGGCCTAGCTTCTCGCCGAACGCGTGCTGCCCGAGCTCGTGGTACCGGTCGAAGCGCTTGCCGGGCACCATCTCGTGCATCTCCACCATCTGCCACATCGTGTACAGCGTGATGATCCATGAGAGGAGCAGCACCGCGATGCCAACCTCCCTGCAAATCATACGTGGCCGGTCAGTTGACCGGGCAAGGAAACATGTTAACATCGATGACTGAAGCGATGAGAATTCAGAGCACGATCACCATGGAAGGTAGATATGTTCATGGAATCACGTACGTACCAGCCGAGCTCGGACATGGCGTAGGGAAGGCCGAGCACGCCGGCGCCGACCATGGCGGTGACATTGTGGAAGGCGGAGTACCACCACTTGGCGTTCCTCCTCGCGTTGATGGGAAGCCAGTTGTCGATGTCCTTCTCCTGCGCGGGCCACCGGCCTTCCTGCGAGTCCGGGCGCGCTATGGGTGTCAGAGGGAGGCTGGCGAGCTGCAGAGAGTTTGTTTCATCAGTCATCACCAAGCAAGAGACAAGCAGGTCGATCTCGACTTCTATCTACCTTGCTTCATCTACAAATCTTTGTGGCAAGGATCATATCTTTGCAGATATATATCTTGGCAAATTGAGTCGTGTTGGACGCACCTTGTCCGGAGAATAGTCGCCGAGCTGTGGCTGCATCTCCATGGCCGGACGGCGCGCCTCAGTCCTCAGCTCGACGACGATGGCCGCCTGCCAGGGAGCCTTGAGCTAGCAATGGAGAGAGTGAGAGAGAGATCAGAGCAGGAGGAGGTAGCAGAGAGTTGAAGTGTTATTTGTTTTTATAATTGCAAGTGAAAGCGAGGTGACAGGCGACTCCAGCTCAGCTGATGCAGTTGCCGTGGACGACCCGGAGAGCTCAGTCAGCCACTCCATCCATCGGATGGTCCGGTTGAGCGCGGACATGCCTATCACGTGGTCAATCTAGGTAGCTCAGTTTTCAAGCAGTATCTTCGTTTCCTCGGCAAATTTCGTAGAGCTTACCTACATGATGAAACGTCGCAAATAGGAGCGGAATTTGGAAATAATAACTCAAATAGGAGAGGGAATTTGTGTGGCTGAGGCGCGGAGATCTGGTCAGACGTTCCGTTTCATATTGTACCCGGAGATTCAAGTCAAAACACGTCTTGTTATTATTAACTCATGACTTGCTAACGTCAATCATGCTGAAATCGGCCTGTCTTGCCAGTCTCCTCCTTCATCAAGGTTCAAGCTCGTACCGAATGAGTTGCGGTGAATGAAATAGTCAATGCCACTGTACCTTGTACATTGTTATACCGTGCTGGTTTGCATGCGAATTTGCAAGGAGACTTCCGACTGCAGGCAAGTCTTCCTCCATAGCGACTTTGACTTGCTCTGCAGATTTTTTAAGATAAAGAAATATAAGCATCGGGATTCAATCCTTATGACCAAGAGAATTAGACCACTTATATATTACATCAACTTAAATCAAAATCAAAGGTGTTGTGTACCTTCAGGAACCTCCTAGAGTATATTTTCGGGACCAGTGGGTCACTTTATGGTGTAACTTTCGGGTCTTTGAAAACTTTTAAGAACCTGCTTGGTAGGGCTAGGCACTTTTGAACCAAGAAACAAGAACCGAACATGTAATACCCTCGGTGTTACGCCCTAAACCAACTACTAAATCATGTCATAAGCATCGTATTTATGTAATAATGCATGCGATAGAATGTGTTGATAAATTTCTTGTAGCCTAAAATAATCAATAAAAATGTTAAATCAATGTTGATGCAATAGCTCATATATATCAAGTAGGGTTTAAAATCAATTTTTATTAAGCAAAAATACTATAGAACATGTGTGTGATACTTAAATCACTACCGGACTTCTTGAGTTTGCCGAGTGCCCGAAACACTCGGCAAATAGTTCGCCGAGTGTAACACTCGGCGAACAGCACTCGCCAAAAAAAGTGACGGCAAAACCAACTTTGCCGAGTGTCTTTTATCGGGCACTCGGCAAAGCCTTTGCCGAGTGCCCGACACTCGGCAAACTTGAAACCGAAAAAAAACCCGAAAAAATAGGAATTTTTACCCAAAAAAATAGAATTTTTTTTATCGATGGAGGCCCCCACCGGCCAACGCCCACCCATCTACGATATTTTCCGCGTGAATTTCATGGCTACGCGGCCGACGCGATTCGAACCCGAGACCTCCCGCTATGCATGTACCTCCTCTACCACTACACCACACTCTCACTTGTGTCTAGATTTCGTTTTAGTTCCCAATATATTATACTAAATCGAGTGTAAATTGCATGTTTGAGGCCCTAAACGAATTCAAATAAAAAAGTTATAAACTACAAAGTTTCATAACTTTTCGAGATCTACACTTTTAGTTTAGGAAGTTTTTCCATCCGAGGTCGTTTATAAAATTTGAATTTTAAAATTTTGAAATTCAAACACAGTTTTGCATGACAAGATGTTTTCAAATCAAAAAGTTGTAAACTACAAAGTTTCATAACTTTTCGAGATCTACACTTTTAGTTTAGGAAGTTTTTCCATCCGAGGTCGTTTATAAAATTTGAATTTTAAAATTTTGAAATTCAAACATAGTTTTGCATGACAAGATGTTTTCAAATCAAAAAGTTGTAAACTACAAAGTTTCATAACTTTTCGAGATCTACACTTTTAGTTTAGGAAGTTTTTCCATCCGAGGTCGTTTACAAAATTTGAATTTTGAAATTTTGAAATTCAAACACAGTTTTGCATGACAAGATGTTTTCAAATCAAAAAGTTGTCAACTACAATGTTTCATAACTTTTCGAGATCTACAAAGTTTATTTTGGTTGTTTGGTCATCTGTTCATCCGACATGGTCGTTCTAACATTGTTCACAAATCTTATATATCTCTCTTGTAGTTTCATAAACTACAAGAGAGATATGTTAGATTTGTGAACAAATTTATTTTCACTTTGTCGTATGAAAAAAAGACCAAAACAAACATTGTACATCTTGATGAGTTATACAACTTTGTAGTTGAAAACCTTTTCATTTGAATTAATTTACTGCTTCAAAATGTGCTTTGAATTTTTTTTTTGCCGAGTGTAAAAAAAATAACACTCGGCAAAAAAGCTCTTTGCCGAGTGTAAAAAAAACACTCGGCAAAGAAGCTCTTTGCCGAGTGTAAAAAAAAAACACTCGGCAGAGAGACTCTTTGCCGAGTGTTAAAAAAAACACTCGGCAAATAGCCTCTTTGCCGAGTGTCAAAAAAACACTCGGCAAAGGCGTCTTTGCCGAGTGCCCGAAAAATAACACTCGGCAAACTACCTGGCACTCGGCAAAGAGCCGGTCTCCGGTAGTGAATAAAATTGGAAGTGCAAACTTTGTAGATGATAATGAAATACTTGTTCAAAAATAATATTGCTTAGTAATATTTTCAATAGCTTAGAAATGCAATTTGAAATAGAGTTCAACTCAAAAGACTTCGAAAATTTCAAGCTTGTGTATAGCTGGACATTGCCAAGTTTAGCAATTTATTTAGAGAGATTGGGTTAGAGGGTGATGCGGTGTTTTAGCTCGGATGAGCAGCCTCATGTATCAGTTTGATCGTGGTGAAGTCGGTTTCGGTTTAAAGGCAATGGTTTAGTGGTAGTCGCTGCTTTAAAATCCGTGCAATGCACGTTCTCGGGCTAGCCCTCTGGGCTGGGCGCGATCACCGGGCCGCGGGGACGCGCCGTCGTGGCGTTGGCGCGCTCTGCATGCGCACGCGCGCTGTCACGCTTGGCCGACCTGGTCGCCCGCGCCGTGGCATTGGCCGGCTCCGGCTCGGCTGACCGCCGCCGCTGCTGCCACGCTGCAGCGCTCTGTGTCGCTGCCGCTGTCGCCAATACGGCACTGCTGTGCTGCTCTATCTCTCCCTCCCTCCCTTCGCCGTAGCCTGCGCTGTTCGCTGTGCTGCCGTGCCACGGCCTCAAGGTCATGCCGTTGGTGTTGCTGCTGCCTCCACGCCCACGCCGCGTCGACGCCGCTACCGCTACCATTGCATCGCCACGCTGCGCGCCTGCCGCTACACCGCGCTGCGTCGTTGGCCCGCTTTGATGCCACGCGCACTAGGCCATGTCGCCATCGCCTTGCCATTTATGGCACCGCGGTGCGCGGGTCACGTCGGCAGCGAGCGCGTGGCCATCGGCTGTGCGCCAGGCCAGGCTTGGTCGCCACTGCTCCACGTCGTGTGCACGTACTGCCAAGTCACGCATAGGACTACACTCTGTCTTCTCTATCACCTTGCCTTGCCCTATAGCGCGTGTTCACAGCTGCTCACCTCACCTACCCCTCTCCGGCTCATATCGCCCCTGCCGCATCGCAATGCCATGCTGCCACGTACACTTGACCGCACAGGCACTCCTAAAGGCTCCACCCAAGCATTAAACATGCAACCCCTACCCTCGCTCGTGAGGTTGTGTCCTCGTACTGCCATGCCTTGTTGTGTCTTGGCCGATCCACGTTAAGTCGTGGCCGCTGTCCACAACATAGCAGCGACAGCACACCATTTCTTCCTTTCAAATTCACCAGCTCGGGCTTCGTAGCGCAATTCCCCGCACCAGTGGGTGGCATGGGTAGTCAGCTACGCGCCCTGTTCTCCTCAAGCCCGGCCGATCACTACCGATAGGGAATTTGGCGTTTTGCTCGCCGCCGGCCGTGGGCGTCGCCGAATCAGTAGGTTAGAAGGTAAGGCATGTAGGAGTGGTAGCAGTTCGATTGCTCATAACCCTGCACTCGCCTTGACTCCCTCTATCTAGTGCTCACACTGTTTTGGCTAGGGAACTCATCGGTGACGTGGTGACGCGCCGGTGTGCATCGTAGGGCGCAGCCGCCCCACTCGGTCGTACGTGTCCAGACCACCACGGTGCTTCCTAGCTTCAACCGTCAGTAGTGCGTACACCATGGTGAGCTACGGATGCTTCTTCGCCATCTCTATCTTGCCATGAGGGCGTAGGCTCACTGAAATAGTCGCGTCGCCGCCGCGGATTGCCACTTGCCGCTGCAGCACACGATAGTGCGCCTTCGAGTCCCTAACCGTCACCCATCCTTGTGCGTTTAGCTGTAGATGTTGGTTGGCCCCTTACTTCCATCGTAGCGAGCCTAGTTTGTCCACTGTTGCCGCCGGTGTGCCCCGTTGCAAAGACAACACATTCTAGGGTCTTTAATGCAAAGCATGAGTTTGTAGTAATAGTGTTCCGTTGCTCCGCGTGATTATTCAAAAATCCGAGCCCTCTTTTGCAAAAAGTGAGCACGCACGGGCGCCCCCTGGCCTTGGGCCGTGCTAGGACGCCGCGACGCGCGTGCAGCAGCGCCGCACTAGGCTATCGGGCCAAAATGGTTGCCACCGACCCTTTTTCTTTTCTAAGTATTTTCTAATTTAGTTTCTAGGGTAAACTTGTAAATTCAATATAAAATTGTGTAGTTAACTAAAAATTGTGAAACCAATTTTGTTAAGTTCCTAAAACCATTATCTATCTGCTAGTATATTGTGTTCCCATAGTTTTATAATATTTTATAGAGTTGTCTAATTAATTTGAGATGCATAATATTGTAAAATATAAATTTGTAGGAATTTTTGTGATAAATTGGTGATAGTGTTGGATCTGAAACTTTTACAGTAAATCTCTAACATTATTAGGTGCTCACTATAATTTTTATAGCTCCATAATAATTAGTTTGCTATGGTAGATAAATGAGCCCTAGTTAGAAAATATATATTTAATCAATAAAATGCCAAAACACCTTAGGATTTTAAAACTAGAACATTTTCCGGGAAACATCTTATTCGACAATGTGGATACGTAGGCTAGTACGTTAGTCATTAAAGGTAGCTCGTTAGCTTGCGGAGCGTAATCGTATTTAGAGTTGTAGTTGCCGTTGATTATTTATATCTCTGCGTTGCATCCACGTATATCATAATAGGAGCAACGATGGATCTTGGAGTCGACTGAGGTAGCGGAAAAGATGGTGCCTTGATGATCGTGTCACCATGATGGAATGCTAACTTTTGGTTATATCTTACCCAGACAAGCCCCGGTGCATAACCCCTATTATTCTGTACTTTATCTTATGCTTGTGCATTAAGTTTTAAGAAGTTGAATGAAAACCACTTGCATATATATATATATATATATATATATATATAGGGAGAGGCTATTCAGTAGCCGGCTACAAAATAAGTTATTCTGTAGCCACCTCCATTTACTATAATTTTATATACTAATTTACCATAATATAAATACATATTTACGATAGTTGGGTTACTATAACACATGGGGATATTTACCATAACGTTATATTAAACCACTTAGTAAAGAGTTACTATAATCTCGTAAAATAACATAGTAATTATCGTAACTCAAAGTGGCTACAGAATAAGTTATTCTGTAGCTGGCTACAGGATAGTAGTTATATATATATATATATATATATATATATATATATATATATATATATATATATATATATATATATATATATATCCTTATCCTACGAGTACTACTAGTATGTCAGGATCGTGTAAATTACTATGCTATAGGATTCGGTAGAAGTCGAGTGATTACCTGTCACTCATGAGAGATAGGAAAGATATTATTGTTGTTATTATATTACTATCACATGGAATATATATGAATGATAATTGGAGACCGGACGAAATGGTACTTTGGATCTGGACTTAGTTAGGCATTCGAGCGAGGCTCGGATTGTACTTATTTCGCCTGTGTCGATTGAGGACCGTCCATTGCTGTGGATAGTAATCAGATCACAGACTTATTATTCTGAACACATAGTTGCTTATGAGAGCGGGAAGGCTCGTTGCTCTCTTATCATGGGTTCCGTCCCTTTTCGGATCGACTGATTGGAGGCGTGGATGGTAGAGGTCTAAGCATCGCACCGAGTCCAGGACTCAGGAGTGGAGGCTTGGAGTCCAAGTTTGGACGGAGACCTGGACCCCTTGACAGGAGAGTGGTGGGTTGGTCTTGCTTGTGCCTGGGGTATAAGGAGGGCGTGTGTTTTAGGTACCCAACTGGGATACATTGGTTCACGAATCACCGTATGATATGGTACGACTTAGCTATAGTCTAGCACCGTAGTAAGAACTGGAACTTGAAAGGTGATAAAATAATCCTGATTGCTTACCACCTGCTTGAAAGTAGAATAGGCGCTTACATAGAATGGTTAATTAATGAACTAATGATGACTGCTAATAAAATAGAATATAAGGACGTGGTTTAGTAATGCTTCCGTAGATGCAATAATCCATAAGCCAAATAAGCCTTGTATATCCTTGTAGTCTTTTATTTTTCTCATGTTGGGTAAGTCTTGCTGAGTACAATCGAGAACTTAGGGTTTTATTTTCCCCTATTGCAGGTGATTGGAGGATACTTAGAGCTGACTCTTGTATGGGGAAACATCCTGATGGGCTCAGCAGGGATTCTTTTCGTGCTACAACCGTAGTGTTTATTTATAACTCTCATGAAAGGTTTTTATAAGAAAAGATGTAAAATATGTCAGCAACTCTTGTATATAAATGTCCGCTATGCTAATACTCCATCATGTCATTAAATTAATCCTGCTTTCTCTATAACTCTGATAACCTTGTTATATTCTACTATTATAATAAATTGATGTAATATTCTAATACTATAATAAAGTGACGTAAGAAATGGCTTAAGAATGTTGTCAGCTTTGTTCTCTCATTTATGGTCCTGATGGAAAAAATATGGATTTTTGAGTTCTCCCTTGGGGTGTGCTCGATGGAACTGCGTAGTTTAGTGTCCTCTCTTGAATACTTAGTGTCTAATGAAAAACAAGTACTGCTGGGAGGTATTAGATTAGGCGGTTCTGCCACATAACCAAATCTAGCTGAATTATTGGTTTTTTGGTTGTCGGTTTCGGTTGCCGGTTCCGATTGCTTCGGTGTTCGGCTTCGGTGTCGGGTTTTCAGGCGTGGATAACCGAACACCGATCAAAACAAATCATACCTTAATAGTAATGACGATTCGAATAGGCGAAAATGGATGTCGCACCGAAGGTCTCGACCCCAATAACAAACTTGGAAGATTTCTTCCTTGTTTTCTTCGTGCCATTTATAACAGCGTCTAGTGACTTGCTCTATGCATCAAACAGTTCAATTTCCCTTGGTCACGTTTGTCCCCCAGCTCTTTTTTTTATGTTCCCTAGTTTTCTCTGCTTTCAATTTTTTGTTTTCCAACTCCATCTTTTCTTTACAAAATACCCGTGCAACACACATTTTTTAATGATAAAAATTCACATGACCGACCTTGTCTATAGCTAATTCACTGCATGTGTAATTTTTTTTTCCTTTCGCATGCCCGGCACACGAACCACAAATCCACGATAGTGTGTCGACCACAGGAGCATCAATGAAACGGTGTGTCTGATTGGACAAATTCTGTTTAAGCAATTTTTTGGAGCCTCGGCATTCACATATACTTTCACTTTTATATGTAATGATATGATATGATGATTTTGCCCTCACTTTTGAAGTTTATGTTTTGGCCCTTGTTATTTGAACACGAAGGCAGATTTTACTCCTACTCTGTTATAGCATTTTAACAATATCAATTTAGAGATGAAATGATCACTTTGCCTTTGTGGATTTGTTTCGCTTTGTTGGTTCTTTATGATTTTATTACTCATGTTTTGTAGACCTTAGCAAATTCGGTCCGGCTCGCCCGAGTTTATTCGTAGCCTAGCACACAGATTCTGCTACTTAGAAATTTTTTTCTCGTCCTAAGCTGACCCAACTTGTCTTGTGGACGCTTGTCGACAAGATTTTTTTGGCTCAAAACAGCTAGGTGTTTTTTCGGTCCAACCCGGCTCGCAAATTGCTCAGGTTTGCAGTTTGACTAGAAAGGTTTATACATTAATTTTACAGATGGTAAGAATTTTAACAAAAAAATAACATAAATTGTTGTGTACTACCCCTGTCTCAAAAAAAGTAATTTTGGGTAGGACAATGCTACGATATACTGCCTTTACTTATTATGAGATAATACCTCAAATAAATCCGAATCATTCATTTTTAGATTTTTTGAATTAATTAATATAGAGAAAAAAAGAATATTTTCAAATCTCATCAGGCGGCTCTTCCTTGCCGGCTTGCCGCACCCTTCCTTTTCCATGCGCTGCTAGGGTACTTTTCCATGGGGGTGCCGAGGGGAATTTTAATATGGCTAGTCGTAATAAATTTTACACTTTTCCTACACTTCATATGCCTGAAAACGGCTGAGTTTTCAAGCGACAGTTTCACGTTGCATCGCTTGTGATGTTACCGTGTCCGGCTGGCTAGCGCTGGTGGTTTGGTTCAGCTACAGACAACCTCTGCACCCAAATAGGATGGGGTACACCAAGTAGGCTACGAGAGAAGCCCAACCCTGACGTGGTACCTCATCTACCTGGAGGGTAAGGCATATCAAGATATACTTGGAAGCCAACTCTATCTAACTAGATTTTCTTGTAACGAACTAAAAAACCTTTATGTAAACCGATTGGGACTCACTACGTCAGATTTGGACATCACTACCGGCCTCATCGCTATCGGATTTGTGAGAACCGGTAGTGATATTCCTTCACTGCCGGTGGGTTATGAGCTCGAAAATAAGAAAATGATTGTGATTGGGTTAAAACCAGCAGTGAAGCACCACATCACTGCCGGTTTGTGGCTTGAACGAGCAGTATTTTGGCGGCCACTCATCACTGCCGATTCAAGCCATAAACCGACAGTGATTGAGCTCTACCACTGTCGGTTCTAGCCAAGAACCGACGGTGATAAGCCTACAGCACAAAAAGGCTGCAGCCGTCTTCTTCTTCCTCCTCTCTTCTATCTCGAGAACAGAGGCACACATTTGGGCCCTTCCCTCTATTGTTGCCGCTGCT